>NC_067449.1:2249746-2254746 GCF_009764475.1 Pristis pectinata | reverse complement strand
CTCCATCCCATATCCATCCCACACGGTCACAGTCCCTTGCTCCAACCAGGACAGCGGCGACCAAGAAGCGCCTTTGTTCGCTCATCCTGCACTCATTCTGTGAGACGTTCCCCACCTTCCATCCAACTCCCACGGGTTCTACCGTTCACCCAAGCGATGCAGCCTCTGATCCGTACTGACCCGACCCGTCTGCGAACAAGAGAACCGGCCAGGACACCAGCTTGATCACAGGGAGAGCTTGCAAACTCCACACAGACTGCGGCCGTGGTCAGCACGGAGATCCTGTCACTGGAGCTGCGAAGCAGCAGTTCCATGAGCCGAGATAAATGTGCCTCCCACCTTCTGTTGCTCTCTTCCGTCACTCTATATCCTGCTCTAAACCACGACACGCAGAATATCTGCATGCAGAGGCTCGCTTAACCCGTTCACCTCTTCCGACATATGTAAAGTTGCACTAAAAATGGATTGGGGACGCCCTGTATTTTCCGTTATAACTGTTCCCTCCGTTACTTAATGCTTTCTTTGCCACTTCCCTCACTTTACCTCTTAAACCTGTACCATCCATATTCAAGTTTATCGTCACTCTTAGTTTCATCCGTGCAATGCTTTGCTTTGCAATCTGTGCTCCTCCAGGTGTCCTGCAGGACTGTATGATTGACACACGGGTCAGAGCGAGCGGAGTCCGCAGCTGAAGAACAGAATCACACTTAGTGTGAGTATCACCTGCAGTCCACGCATCGCACGGACGTCTGAATACCGAAGTGTCACTGAATCAAAGAATGGGACGGCGGAGCCACATGCCTTTTCGGCCCATCTCGTCCGTGCCCACCATGATGCCCATCATCTCCAAATCCATTTGGCTGCATTCGCACCGTGAAACTCTGCTCCTGTCCAAGTACCTGCCAAGTGTTATTGTCCTCGCCGCCACCACTTCTCTTGGCAGGTGACCGTAACCACCACCCTCTGTGTGAGAACACTTACACCTCAGATTCTCTTTAACTCTCTCCCTTCAATCCTGAAACCTCTGCCCTCTCTCCCGGGAAAAGGACACTGTCCATCTCTCCTATCTGTGTCCCTCGTAAGTTTGTAAACATCATTCAGGTCAGACGTCAGCCTCCTACCTGCGAGAAGAAGCCCACCACATCCATTCTCCCCTTGGTACCACAGCACCCCAGTGCTGGCAACACCCTGGCGAGCATCTTATGCAACCTCTGTCACGATTTCTTGCTGCGATATCATTCTTGTGATAGTACCAGTGGAACCGCGCAGAAAATTCGGTCGCAGCAATGTTTTGCAGAGCTATAACGTGACGTCCCAATTCCTGCAGTAATTACCCCGGCCAATGAAGGCAAACGTGTCAAACGCCTGAGGCATTACCCAATCAACCTGCTTCGCCACTTCCAGTAGAGAGCTGCATATAAAGATAGATCTTTAGATAGATTGTTAGAAAATAGATAGATATGCAGATTGTTCGATAGATAGATAGATAGATAGATAGATAGATAGATAGATAGATAGATAGATAGATAGATAGATAGATAGATAGATAGATAGATAGATAGATAGATAGATAGATAGATAGATAGATAGATAGATAGATAGATGGATGGATGGATGGATGGATGGATGGATGGATGGATGGATGGATAGATAGATAGATAGATAGATAGATAGATAGATAGATAGATAGATAGATAGATAGATAGATAGATAGATAGATAGATAGATAGATAGATAGATAGATAGATAGATAGATAGATAGATAGATAGATAGATAGATGGATGGATGGATGGATGGATGGATGGATGGATGGATGGATGGATAGATGGATAGATGGATAGATAGATAGATAGATAGATAGATAGATAGATAGATAGATAGATAGATAGATAGATAGATAGATAGATAGATAGATAGATAGATAGATAGATAGATAGATAGATAGATAGATAGATAGATAGATAGATAGATAGATAGATAGATAGATAGATAGATAGATAGATAGATGGATGGATGGATGGATGGATGGATGGATGGATGGATGGATGGATGGATAGATAGATAGATAGATAGATAGATAGATAGATAGATAGATAGATAGATAGATAGATAGATAGATAGATAGATAGATAGATAGATAGATAGATAGATAGATAGATAGATAGATAGATAGATAGATACAGACAGATGGATACATTGATAGATAGATGTATAGACAGACTGAGAGACAGATAGATAGAGAGACAGATAGAAAATAGATAGATTGATGTGAAATAGAGAGAAAATAAATACATAGATAGACAGAGAGGTCGATGGATAGATGTGCAGAAAGATAGATAGACACACAGACAAGCAGAAATATAGAAAGATAGATAAATAGAAAGATGGAGGAGAGATAAATGGATGGATGTACAGATTGACAGACGTACAGATAAATCGGTAGATAGACAGATGGATTGAACACAGATAAATAGGCCCATAGATAGATAAACAGAAAGATAGAGGGGATATAAATGGATTAATATACACATTGAGAGAGGGATATATGGATATATAGACAGACAGACAGATAGCCCGACAGACCGACAGACAGACAGACAGAGACAGACAGATAGATAGATAGATAGATAGATAGATAGATAGATAGATAGATAGATAGATAGATAGATAGATAGATAGACAGACAGACAGACAGACAGACAGACAGACAGACAGACAGACAGACAGACAGACAGACAGACAGACGGACAGACGGACGGACGGACGGACGGACAGACAGACAGACAGACAGACAGACAGACAGACAGACAGACAGACAGACAGACAGACAGACTGACAGACAGACAGACAGATGGAAGGGGCCACTGTCGGACTTGCAGATCGACTGAAAGTTTGTGGTCTGGAAACAGAAACTGCTCTCCGAGGCGCCGATTGTCTTTCACGTTATGCTCTTACGGAAACTGCGCATATTTGCAAGGCAATCCAAATGCGAACTGGCGGTTTTCTTCTATATAAAGAGGCAGCTGAGTCCAGCCCATGGCAAAGCTCAAGAAGGCAGATGGACACTGGGTGGGTTCTCATTCGTCATCTAATCCTTTATAGTTACCGACCCTCCTTTCTCTGATACCCTGGGATGTCTTACAGTGACTGTAATTGTGCCACCTCACTGCGACCGTTGCAGCCGGAAAGTGTACCTGTGCAATAAGCGGAGTGGCCGTCTGTTTTCTTCAGTTCATAGACAATGTAATCGGTGCAGTTTTTAACCTTGATCTCCTGAGTCCTTTCGCAGGCGTCGTTCAATTTGCTGAAACAAACTGTGCTGTTCACCACTCCCTGCTCCACGGTTGGATGGCCACCTGTAAAATTTGCAGTGTAATTCACATCAGTCCTGCGGAATGGGAATATGAATGATCGGGGTTTTTGTAAATTCGGAACCTACCTTGTATCCAGCCCGGATGTTTCGTCGAGCAGTGATCCTTTGAGATAAGAGTCTCAGGAATCTTCCATCCCCCGGAACTGCAACGACAACCACAGAGTCTTCATCCGAACTCTGCGCTACATCAGCTGTGAGAATGGCTGGTGTACGGAGAGGGAGACTCGAGACTGGGGCGTAACTTGTGACCCCTCCCCTCCCTGCTCGATCCTACACACAGATTTACTCAGGAAATCCTCCTGCACTCCAAGTCCCGATTGCTGCCCCCACATGTATCCCCAGGTTCTGTCCAAACCTCTGTACCTGATGGACATTCGCCGGCATCAGAGCGGGCGGCAAAGTGGAGCAGCTGGGAGGGCCGCTGCCTCGCAGCGCGGCTAATCTGCTATCAAGTCTTGGGTGAAAGCTCTGTGGCGTTTGCAAGTCATCTGCGCGACCGCCTGGTGTCCCTCCGACTGCTCTGCATTCCTCGTACATGCCAACAACCTGTGGCTTCGGAGATTAATTGGCCACTGTCAATGACAGGTGAGTGGCAGCTTCTGGGATCGTTTCATATGAATATGGGGCGAATAGAGAATTTGATGTTAATGTCTATTTGATGCTCGGTGCTCACACGGTGGGCCGAAGGCACTGTTACCTTGCTGTATCTTTCCAGTCGAATTCACCTACTCTGCAATAACGTTCTAGCTGCATTACCTCTTCCCATGCTGACATCTTCAGTTCACTGATCTGCGGCTGCCTTTACCCGAGAATGCAACGCATCGTCCCTTTCTTGTTTACCATCGTTTTATTCTGCGTAAGCTCTGCTGACACGTTCGCTACCAATTCCCACTCCATCCCATATCTATGTCTCACGGACACAGTCCCTGGTTCCAACCAGGACAGCGGCGACCACGAAGCGCCTTTGTTCGCTCATCCTGCACTCATTCTGTGAGACGTTCCCCGCCTTCCATCCAACTCCCAGGGGTTCTACCGTTCACCCAAGCGATGCAGCCTCTGATCCAATCGGACCCGACCCGTCTGCGAACAAGAGAACCGGCCAGGACACCAGCTTGATCACAGGGAGAGCTTGCAAACTCCACACAGACTGCGTCCGTGCTCAGCACGGAGATCCTGTCACTGGAGCTGCGAAGCAGCAGTTCCATGAGCCGAGATAAATGTGCGTCCCACCTTCTGTTGCTCTCTTCCGTCACTCTATATCCTGCTCTAAACCACGACACGCAGAATATCTGCATGTAGAGGCTCGCTGAACCCGTTCACCTCTTCCGGCCCATGTAACGTTGCACTAAACATGGATTGGGGACGCCCTGTATTTTCCGTTATAACTGTTCCCTCCGTGACTTAATGCTTTCTCTGCCAATTCCCTCACTTTACCTCTGAAACCTGTACCATCCATATTCAAGTATATCGTCACTCTTAGTTTCATCCGTGCAATGCCTTGCTTTGCAATCCGTGCTCCTCCAGGTATCCTGCAGGACTGTATGATTCACACAGGGGTCAGAGCGAGCGGAGTCCGCAGCTGAAGAACAGAATCACACTTAGTGTGAGTATCACCTGCAGTCCACG
>NC_067449.1:2244746-2247246 GCF_009764475.1 Pristis pectinata | reverse complement strand
AGACAGGCAGACTGACAGATAGTTAGATAGGTTGATAGATATATAGAGGGCAGGTGGATAGATGGATGGATATTTAGATAGTTACATAGTTAGATAAATAGAAAGGCACAGATAGATATAGACAAACAGATGGATACATTGATAGGTAGATATATAGAGAGACTGAGAGACAGATAGATAGAGAGACAGTTGGATAGAAAATAAATATATGGATTTTCAGACAGAAAAAAAAATAGATACATCGATAGACAGACAGAAGGTAGATGGATAGATGTACAGGAAGATAGATTGTCACACAGACAGGCAAATAGATAGATAGATAAATAGAATGATGGAGGAGAGATAAATGGATGGATATAGAGATTGATAAACGTATAGATAGATGGGGATATAGAAAGATGGATAGAAAACAGATAGATAGAACCATAGATAGATAAATAGAAAGATAGAGGGGATATAATTGGATGAATATACAGATTGAGAGAAGGATATATTGATTGATATATAGATAGATAGATGGATAGATAGATAGTTAGATAGATAGATAGATAGATAGATAGATAGATAGATAGATAGATAGATAGATAGATAGATAGACAGACAGACAGACAGACAGACAGACAGACAGACAGACAGACAGACAGACAGACAGACAGACAGAGACAGATAGATAGATAGATAGATAGATAGATAGATAGATAGATAGATAGATAGATAGATAGATAGATAGATAGATAGATAGATAGATAGATAGATAGATAGATAGATAGATAGATAGATAGATAGATAGATAGATAGATAGATAGATAGATAGATAGATAGATAGATAGATAGATAGATAGATAGATAGATAGATAGATAGATAGATAGACAGACAGACAGACAGACAGACAGGCAGACAGACAGAGACAGACGGAAGGGCGCACTGTCAGACTTGGCGATCGACTGAGCTTTCGTGGGCTGGATACAGAAACTGCTCTCCGAGGCACCGATTGTCTTTCACGTTCTGCTCTTACCGAAACTGCGCATATTTGCAACGCAATCCAAATGCGAACTGACGCCTTTCTTCTATAGTCTATAATGAACCAGATGAGTCCAGCCCCCACCACTGGGCATGGCAAAGCTCCGGAAAGCAGATGGGCACTGGGTGCGTTCTCATTCGTCATCTACAGCTTTATAGTTATTGACCCTTCTTTCCTTGATGCCCTGGGATGTCTTACCCTGACCCTCCTTCTGCCAGCACACTGGGAACGTTGCAGCTGGGAAGTGTACCTGTGCAATAAGCGGAGTGTCCGTCTGTTTTCTTCAGCTCATAGACAATGTAATCAGTGCAGTTTTTAACCTTGATCTCCTGAGTCCTTTCGCACTTCCCTTTGCTGAAATAAACTGTTCTGTTCACCACTCCCTGCTCCACGGTGGGATGGCCACCTGTAAAAATTGCAGAGTGTAATTCACATCAGTCCTGCGGAATGGGAATATGAATGATCGGGGCTTTTGTAAATTCTGAACCTACCTTGTATCCAGCCGGGTTGTTTCGTGGAGCAGTGATCATCTGAGATACGAGTCTCCGGAATCTTCCATCCGCCAGAACTGCAACGACAACCACAGAGTCTGCATCCGAACTCCTCGCTTCATCAGCTGTGGAATGCCTGGTGCCCGGAGAGGGAGACTAGATACTGGGACCAAAATTGTGAGACCCTCCCCTCCCTGCTCGATTCTACACACAGATCTATTCACGAAACCCTCCTGCATTGCAAGTCCCGATTGCTGCCCCCACATGTATCGCCAGGTTTTGTCCAAACATCTGTACCTGATGGACATTCGCCACAATCACAGCGGGCGGCACCGTGGCGCTGTTGGGCGGACAGCTGCCTCACAGCGCCAGTGACCTGGTCTTAATCCTCTGCCGCCCTCTGTGTGGAGTTATCACGTCATCTCCGCGGCCGCCTGCTTTTCCTCGGAGTCCTCTGCATTCCTCCCACAGCCCAACAACTGGTGGCTTCAGAGATTAATTGGCTACTGTCAAGGGTTGCTGGTGGGCAGGTGAGTGACAGCTTCTGGGATCGTTTGATATTTATGTGCGACCAATATATAATATGGTGTAAATGTGTGTTTGATGGTCGATGCACTGGTGGGGGGCCGAAGGCACTGTTTCCGTGCTGTATCTTTCCAGTCGAATTCACCTACTCTCTCTTAATGTTCTGGCTGCATTACCTCTTCCCTTGCTGACATACTGCTCCCTGATCTGCGGCTGCCTTGACCCGAGAACGCAACGCATCATCCCTTTCTTGTTTACCATCGTTTTATTCTGCGAAAGCTCTGCTAACAAGGTCGCTGTCCAAAGTCCCACTCCATCCCATATCCATCCCACACGGTCACAGTCCCTTGCTCCAACCAGGACAGCGGCGACCACGAAGCGCCTTTGTTCGCTCATCCTGCACTCATTCTGTGAGACGTTCCCCACCTTCCATCCAACTCCCACGGGTTCTACCGTTCACCC
>NC_067449.1:2224746-2239746 GCF_009764475.1 Pristis pectinata | reverse complement strand
ATCCTGCTCTAAACCACGACACGCAGAATATCTGCATGTAGAGGCTCGCTTAACCCGTTCACCTCTTCCGACCCATGTAACGTTGCACTAAACATGGATTGGAGACGCCCTGTATTTTCCGTTATAACTGTACCCTCCGTAACTTAATGCTTTCTCTGCCACTTCCCTCACTTTACCTCTTAAACCTGTACCATCCATATTCAAGTATATCGTCACTCTTAGTTTCATCCGTGCAATGCCTTGCTTTGCAATCCGTGCTCCTCCAGGTATCCTGCAGGACTGTATGATTCACACAGGGGTCAGAGCGAGCGGAGTCCGCAGCTGAAGAACAGAATCACACTTAGTGTGAGTATCACCTGCAGTCCACGCATCGCACGGACGTCTGAACACCGATGTGTCACTCAATCAAAGAATGGGACGGCGGAGCCACATGCCTTTTCGGCTCATCTCGTCCGTTTTCACCGTGATGCCCATCATCTCCAAATCAATTTGGCTGCATTCGCACCGTGAAACTCTGCTCCTGTCCAAATACCTGCCAAGTGTTATTGTCCTCGCCGCCACCACTTCTTTTCGCAGGTGACCGTAACCACCACCCTCTGTGTGAGAACACTGACACCTCAGATTCTCTTTAACTCTCCCCCTTCTCACCTGAAACCTCTGCCCTCTCTCCCGGGCAAAGGACACTGTCCATCTCTCCTATCTGTGTCCCTCGTAAGTTTGTAAACATCTTTCAGGTCAGACTTCAGCCTCCTACCTGCGAGCAGAAGCCCACCACATCCATTCTACCCTTGGTACCACAGCACCCCAATGCTGGCAACACACTGGCGAGCATCTTGTGCAACCTCTCTCACGATTTCTCGCTGCGATATCATTCTTGTGATAGTACCAGTGGAACCGCGCAGAAAATTCGGTCGCAGCAATGGTTTGCAGAGATATTACGTGACGTCCCAATTCCTGCAGTAATTACCCCGGCCAATGAAGGCAAACGTGTCAAACGCCTGAGGCATTACCCAATCTACCTGCTTCGCAACTTCCAGTAGATAGAGAGATGGATATAAAGATAGATCTTCAGATAGATTGTTAGAAAATAGATAGATAGATATGTAGATTGTTCGATAGATAGATAGATAGATAGATAGATAGATAGACAGACAGACAGACAGACAGACAGACAGACAGACAGACAGACAGACAGACAGTCAGTTAGATAGATAGATAGATAGTAGATAGATAGATAGATAGATAGATAGATAGATAGATAGATAGATAGATAGATAGATAGACAGATAGACAGATAGACAGATAGATGGACAGATAGATAGACAGATAGATAGATAGATAGATAGATAGATAGATAGATAGATAGATAGATAGATAGATAGATAGATAGATAGATAGATAGATAGATAGATAGATAGATAGATAGATAGATAGATAGATAGATAGATAGATAGATAGATAGATAGATAGATAGAGAGAGAGAGAGATAGAAAATAGATGGATAGCTGGATAGTTAGCTATATAGAAAATAGATACAATGATCGATAGGCAGATAGACAGACAGATAGATAGAGAGATAGATAAAAAGAAAGATAGAGATAAATGGATGGATATATAGATTGATAGGGGGATAGATAGATGGATTGAAAACAGTATAGATCTTTAGAAGGATTGTTAGAAAATAGATATACGGATAGATAGATAGATAGATAGATAGATAGATAGATAGATAGATAGATAGATAGATAGATAGATAGATAGATAGATAGATAGATAGATAGATAGATAGATATAGACAGACAGACAGACAGACTGACTGACAGACAGACAGACAGACAGACAGACAGACAGACAGACAGACAGACAGACAGACAGACAGACAGATAGATAGATAGATAGATAGATAGATAGATAGATAGATAGATAGATAGATAGATAGATAGATAGATAGATAGATAGATAGATAGATAGATAGATAGATAGATAGATAGATAGATAGATAGATAGATAGATAGATAGATAGATAGATAGATAGATAGATAGATAGATAGATAGATAGATAGATAGATAGATAGATAGATAGATAGATAGATAGATAGATAGATAGATAGATGGATGGGTTGGCAGGTAGAGAGATGTATAGATAGACAGACAGACAAACAGACTGGCGGACTGGTTGGCAGGTCAGTTCCCGGGTGCGTCGTTTGGTGGGAGCAGTGCAAACCGCTCATCATGTACATAGACACTGTAGAGTGGGACTGCCCGACAGCTCCGGACTGATATTTGGCCCTCAGATCTCCTCTTTACGATGTCTGAGGCTTTCCAAAAGCATTTCTGACCCACACCCCTCCCTTTCGAGATCAACTGAAATTTTTCAGCACGTGTCCAATTTCCTCTGATCTCCTGCTCGCCTCTGCCCCCTCTGGTCTGTGGCGTAAACTGCATTTTAACATTCCCTGATCTTCAAAATCCGCAGCAGCCTCACCACTTGTCCCTCCCGTGTGGGGCCCCGCCCCACAGCACTCGGAGTTTTGTGTCTTGCCCAAAACTCTGCCTCATCATCAGCTTGAATTTAATTGCCCACCATGTACATCCGTGTCATTTCCCCCCTCAGCACCACAACCTCTCATTCTCCTCAGGCGTTTGTTAACGTGATCTTAGATGCAGAATTTGCTGGGCACCGTCCCGAACAATCTACACAGTTGCAAGCAGTAAGTTGTTGCAAATACTCGTTTAATCTTCAGCAGAAAGATATGGAATTAAACCCCACTTCCGCTTTGAAATTCAGTTGAAAATAACTCACCGAGAAAACAGAAGATCAGAAACGCAGTCCTCATCTTGCTGGGTAATGGTCTTAATGTTCTGGGGGGAAATTATATTGTTGGCTCAGCCTAAGCTCAGGATAAAGAATAGGGATGTCTGAACAAGTTATGAAAGTGGGTCTTGGCAGCTCTTCAGCAGTGGATATATCTACCGTGGGTTTTCTCTTTCTGTGATCTGTCCCGCCCTCCCGCACTCACTGAGACGAGAGATCAAGCTAAACACCCCCACACATATTTACTGCTGATTCACTAAGATCCCGTATTCAGACAGGAGATCCCGTCCCTCCCTGCACGGGGCAAGGTGTGATCTCCCATCTTTTCCTCCTTGGATTTCCTCCTTGGGTCTTCTCCCGCTCTCTCTGACAGTCCCAGAGACGGTGGATCGCACCAGGCTGAGGAACAAGTGTCCTCAGTGGGACACTACATCCTCTAGTGAGTTCTCTCGCCCTCTCTTTCTCTCTCGCTTTCCCATAGTTCCTCCCTCCTCCGCCTCTCTTCCTTCTTCTGGCATTGTGTTCCTTCGAGATTCCATTTTCTACTCTCCCATCTGTTTAGCTCCCTCGCTCATTCTGCTTCTCCCCACCTCCCCTTGTCCCCTTGCTTTTTAACATCTCGCCTTGCTCTTTCTCTTTATTTCTTTACCACTTTTGTTGTCTTTTGCTCTTTCAATACTCTGTCCGCATTTGTTCTGCACCCTCTCTGTCTCTCTCTGTCTCTCCGTCTCTCTCTCTGTCTCTCCCTCTGTCTTTCTGTCCCCCTCTCTCTGTCTTTCACTCTTTCTGTCTGTCTCTTTTTGTCTTTCTCTCTCTCCCTTTCTTTCCCTCCCTGTCTCCCCCTTTCTGTCTTTCTCTCCCTCTCTCTCTCTTTCTGTCTCTCCGTCTCTCTCTCTTTCTCTGTGTCTGTATCTCTCTCTCTCTCTGTCTTTCTCTCTCTGTTTCTCTTTGTCCTCTCTATCTCTCCCCCCCCCCCTCTCTTGTCCCTGTTTTTCTCTCTCCGCCTCTCTGTTTCGGTCTGTTTCTCCATCTCTCTCTGTCTCTCTTTCTCTGCACCGGAGGGGAGGGGAAGGGAAGTGGATGCACATGTGGCTGCACACTGAGTGTTGCTGAGCTACTTTCCCTCAATGTTTTGAGCACGCCCTCCTGCGTCGCTTTAGTCCCCGGAATTAAGTGAGATCTCACAGTGACACAGGAAAACCGAAATGGAAAGGTCAGTCTCCACCTTGTTGTAGACCAATGGAACCATAGAACAATACAGCAGAACAACAATACAGGCCCATCGGCCCACCATGTTGTTCCGACCTTCAAACAACACCTAAGACTATCTAACCCCTACTTCCCACATACCCCTCTGTCTTAAATTCCTCCATATGCTTATCTAACAACCTCTTGAACTTTTCCAATGTATCAGCCTCCACCACCACCCCAGGCAGCGCATTCCATGCACCAAATACTCTCTGGGTGAAGAACCTCCCTGTCACATCTCCCTTGACTTTAAAGCCATGTCCTCTTGATTTGAGCATTGGTGCCCTGGGAAAGAAGCGCTGGCTGTCCACTCTATCTATTCCTCTCAATATCTTGTATACCTCGATCATGTCTCCCCTCATCCTCCTTCTCTACAATGAGCAAAGTCCTAGATCCTTTAGTCTGTCTTTATAATGCATATTCTATAATCCAGGCAGCAATCTGGTAAATCTCCTCTGCACCCTTTCCAACGCCTCCACATCCTTCCGATAATGAGGCGACCAGAACTGGACACAGTACTCTATGTGTGGCCTAAAGAGTGTTTTGTAAAGCTGCATCATCACTTCGCGGCTCTTAAGCTCGATCCCCCGACTTATGAAAGCTAACATCCCATAAGCTTTCTTAACTACCCTGTCTACCTGTGAGGCGACTTTCAGGGATCTGTGGATGTGAACCCCCAGATCCCTCTGCTCCTCCACACTGCCCAGAATCCTACCATTAACCTTGTACTCCGCCTTGGAGTTTGTCCTTCCAAAGTGTCCCACCTCACACTTCTCCGGATTGAACTCCATCTGCCACTTCTCAGCCCAGTTCTGCATTATTCCTCTGCAAGCTTCGACAGCCTTCCGCACTATCCACAACACCACCAATCTTTGTGTTATCTGCAAACTTGCTAACCCATCCTTCCACCTCCTCATCCAAGTCGTTAATACATATCACAAAAAGTAGAGGTCCCAGAAACGATCCCTGTGGGACACCACTAGTCACAGCCCTCCAATCCGAATGCACTCCCTCCACCACAACCCTCTGCTTTCTACAGGCAAACCAATTCTGAATCCACACGGCCAAGCCTCCCTGGATCCCTTGTCCTCTGACCTTCTGCAGATTGTGGTTGGAGCTCCCTCCCGCGTTCACTTTCATCCCTACAGCAACGCCTCTTTCCATTTAAGGGAGCCCGATATATCCTTCCTGATATTTCCGTCTGTACAATACTGCAGCGCAGCTGAGTGGAGCTGCTATCTCGCGGCTCCAGCAACCTGGTTCAATCCTGACCTGCAGCTTGGTACGTTTGCAAGTTCTTCACCTGAGCGCGAGTGTCACCACGTTCCTCCCCCCACCCCCCACAACCACCGCCCAATTCCCTCAGCAACGTGAGGTTGTATATATCAATTGTGCACTCAAGTTTTCTGCAGTCTATCGGCAAGTGACAGAATCATAGAAACATAGAAATCCTACAGCACAATTCAGGCCCTTCGACCCACAAAGTTGTGACGATCATGTCCCTACCTTAAAAATTACTAGGCTTACACATAGCCCTCTATTTTCCTAAGATCCATGTACCTATCCAAAAGTCTCTTAAAAGACCCTATCGTATCCACCTCCAGCACAGTTTCCTGCAGCCCATTCCCCGCACACACCACTCTCTGAGTGGAAAAACTTACCCCGGCATCTCCTCTGTACCTATTCCCCAAGACGTTAAACCTGTGTCTTCTTGTCACAACCATCTCAGCCCTAGGACTAAAAGCCTCTGACTATTCTCTGACAATCTGGGGAGAGCCGACGGGAATGTGGAGAGAATAAAATGGATTGGGGTAACATGAGTGCTAAAAGGGGTGCTTGATGGTCGGGGCGTACTCGGCGGGAAGAAAGGTCTGTTTGCTTGCCTGTGTCTCTCCAAGACGTCACAAACCCCCTCCAATAGTACAGTCACAACGCAAGAACTCGTGTTAAAATGCATATCATAAAAAGCACTGCCTTGCTGGAGGAACTCAGCAGGTCAGGCAGCATCCGTGGACAAACGCAGGCCGACAACATTTCGCAGTCGACACCTGCCCCTACACCACCTCCACCCAGGGACAGAAACAGTCCCTCCAGGTAAGACAGAAATTCACCTTCACCTCCATAAATATTATCTACTGCATTAGGTGCTCAGACTGTGGCCTCCTCTACATTGGCGAGACCAAACGCAGACGAGGTGACCGTTTCGCAGAACACATGCGCTCTGTCCGTAACAGCGACTTGCATCTCCCCGTTTGCCAGTCACTTCAACTCCCGCTCCCACACTATCCCTGATATGTCAGTCCTCGGCCTCCTCCACCGCCAGGAGAATTCCAAGCACAGCCAGCACCTCATGTACCGTATTGGAACCTTGAAGCCTAACGGCATGAACATTGAATTCTCCCACTTTAAGAAATCACCACCCCTTCCCCACAACCTTTCCCACCATCCCTCTTCTCTACTTTCCTTTCCTGCCCTATCTCTCCTTTTACTACCCGCCCCTTTTTCCCTTTCTCCCCTCAATTTTGACACATGCCCCGGTGGATACCCTCTCCCCTCTTCCCCGCACCTGCCTATCACTATCTCTTACCTGCATCTTCCTATCACCACATTGTGCCCACCCAGCCTCCCCTCTTTTGTCCACCTATCACTGCTCTGCTTTCCCCTCCTATATATCGGGCTTCCCCTTTTCCTATCTTCTGTCCTGAAGAAGGGTCCTGATCCGAAACGTTGACCGCCTGCTTTTCTCCACGGATGCTGCCTGGCCTGCTGAGTTCCTCCAGCGTCATCGTGTTTTTCATCTGGATTCCAGCGTCTGCAGTCCTTTATTTTTCTGGTCTTTGAGGAGTTTATAGACTCTCTACCAACACACCACGCAGAGTTCCACTAAGTTCTGTACCAAAGGTGCTCTATTACTGCGCGTTGGTGTGCTATTCCCCATCCCCATCTTCCATACAGCCTCCACACGAAAGCATAGCCCACGTTCGTGTAAGGACATACAAATATAAGCTTCTTCCGAAATCAATTGCTCATGCACCGCCTGCCAGAGTCGGCGGAGATGACTTGGCTCTGGGAGAAGGAGGGAGGTGCGGATGGGGTTCACCTGAAACCTCCGCAGCCCCTCGGACGATTGACTGTGGGCAACGGTAGGGTGCAGGACGGATCATGGTGGGGATTGTTCAACATAGGGCCCTCGGTGTGCAAGGCGAGGGAACACACACCGTGAATGGCGGGGTATCGAGGAACAGAGGGACCTCGATGTACAAGGGTAGGACATACACACCGTGAATGGTGGGGAGTGTGGATAAACAGAGGGGCCTCGGTGCGCAGGGGAGGGCATACACCGTAAGCGGTGGTATTTCTGAGTAAGAGATACGATAGAAGTTTGTAAGAGACATTTTATCAAGCAAATATGAACAGGCAGGGTGCACAAAGATCATGTGCACGCAGATCCATGCAGTTTAATTTGACACCACGTTGGGCAAAATTAAGCTTTTCCTCAAATCTATTCCTCATGCACTGCTTACCAGGTCTGCAGAGGAGATGTGGCTCCGGGAGAAGGACGGAGGTGGGGGTGGGGGTCTCCTATAACCTCTTCAGCCCCTCGGACGACCGACTGTGAGCGACGGTAGATTGCAGGACGGATCAACGACCACCACCTTCCAGAGCCGGAACCCGACTGACTCGTTGGAGGAAGAATTGCTCTATTTATTGGCAATGTGGCAAACGGAGAAAACTTTCATGCAAATTTGAAATGTTCCAAAAAACAGGACCGCCTTTCTGCCACAGCTGCGGTGAAGGGCCAGTCTCTGTGCTGTACTGTTCCATGTTCAAAGTCGGAACATAAATGCAAATAAATCTTTGTTCGCTCCGTTTCTGATCACAGTTAGGTCACTGCTATCCCTCTCTTTGTCTCCCCGTACACTTATTTGCTTATGGGGAGCAATTTTCCGCCGCCTGCTGCAACAGTTGCCATCTATGTCCCTGAGATTGAAAAGAAAGCATTGTTCACCCTGACCGCACCCTCTGCTGAATACAGCAGCGACCGAGCTGTCATTTCTGGGAAATGTGCGGTGTCTGCCCGAGCTCCGATGAACAAGACAGTTAACAGAGGAACGAATCTCTCTTATAGCCAGGACGGCTGTGTTGATTAAATGGAAGGACGTTCCTCCGCCTACTCATGCTTAATGGTTACGGGATGTAATATCATACCTGAATCTAGAGAAGATCCGTGGTTCAATTCTTTACTTAGACTTTCAAACCCTGTGGGGGCCTTTGTGAGTTACTTTCAAAACCTTTCACTTGGTGACTTGTCACGAACCAGCAACAAAAGAAACACACTGATCATGATTCAGTGTTAAAAACTATTTTATTAATCACTACTTATGATAATACGTAAAATAAGAGTAAAAATGTTAGTATGTTAGAATTCAAAAATGTTAAACCTCGAACGTTAACCCCAAAACTAAACTCTTCGTGTGTGTGTGTGGCAAAGTCCAAAACTCCCAGTTCCGGAATGGTTCTTAAAGTTCAGTTCCGCAAGCCATAAGGTGAAACATGAGCAAGGGCTTCTTCAACAACCACCGTTGTCTGAAGATAAGACGTAGACGTAGAGAAACATAGAGAGAGTACATACGCAATCTAGATGTTCCACGATGGAACCCAAACGACACTCCAGTGTTTACTCGGTAGTGACTTCCTCACCCCGAAAAGCATCCGAATCGTGGTCGTCCACACACAAATATCTGTTTCCTTCTACAGGTCAGCAACAAAGTGAACTCCACCGGATTACTTCCAACTTCCATACATGGATTTCAGTGGCAGACACAGTTATAGTTTCTCATCCATCGATAGAGACAACTAGCAGGCTGGTGTCTCTCTCCCTTCTCTCTCTCTTCTCTCTTCTTCTGCTTCTTCAACAACGTCATTACGTCCTTTATCTTCTATTGACGTAAGCACGCCACACATACACACACACTCTCTATCTTAAAGTGACTTTCACTGAGTCCGTAACAGACTAAAGTACAGATATTGGCTGATATCGTTATGTCTCAAGGGTTCTTCCCCTGTCCTTTTTTTTAACCAAACAGCTTCGGTTTTTGGTAGTGGGTGCATATCTTTTTATAATAAAATTATTCCATTATTTTTCTTTATTAACCAACCATTACATGTGATTATTAGTTTTGAGTTTTGTGATCTCAAGTATGATTTAACAGAATGTATTCAGTAGTGTTTTTGCTCTCTTTTGGACGCATGTGCTCTGTATTTTTGTCTGTGGAGTTAATAAGAATATTATTTAAAAAAAGGAAGAGGAACATAAGGAAGGGGAGCAGTCGGCATCACCATTTGGTGCAGTGTCACAGGGAACGGTCTTGAAGATTTGCAAGATGTGGGAGAGGAAATATTTAAGGGGGACTTCAGCAGCGAGTTTTTTCCACCCACAGGGCAGTCCGCATATGGAACGAGCTACCAGAGAAGGTGGACGGTGCCGGTATAATTACACAAGGCTTCGAAGACGTTTGATCAGAGGCATGGATGGGCAAGGTTCAGCAGGATGTGGGCTGAACGCAAGCAAATGTGGGCTGGTCGCGGGCAGAAGAAGACAAAGTTGAACCAACCTTCTTTAAGCATAATCAACGCTTGTAGTTTCTGGTTTTGGCCGGTTCGCAGCAGTCTTCACACCTCTGTCCGTGCTTGGTAAAGTCATTTATTTAAGAACATCTTCCTAATCTTCAAGACCGTTCCCTGTGACACTGCACCAAATGGTGATGCCGACTGCTCCCCTTCCTTAAGTTTCTCCGTTGACTGTCTTGTCCATCAGAGCTCGGGCAGACACCGCACACTTCCCAGAACTGACAGCTCAGTCGCTGTATTCAGCAGAGGGTGCGGTCAGGGTGAACAATGCTTTCTTTTCAATCTCAGGGACATAGGTGGCAACAGTTTCAGTGGGAGGGGGAAACTTTCCCCCCATAAGCAAATAAGTGTACAGCGAAACAGGAAGAGCGAACAGTGACCTAACTGTGATCCGAAATGGAGCGAAAAAAGATTATTTGCATTTATGTTCCGACTTTGAACATAGAACAGTACAGCACAGCAACTGACCCTTCACGCAGCTGTGGAAGAAAGGCCGTCCTGTTTTTAGAAACATTTCAAATTTGCATGGATTTTTTTTTCCATTTGCCACATTGCCAATAAATAGAACAAATCTTCCTCCAACGAGTCAGTCGGGTTCCGGCTCTGGAAGGTGGTGGTCGTTGATCCGTCCTGCAATCTACCGTCTCTCACAGCCGGTCGTCCTAGGGGCTGAAGAGGTTGAAGGAGACCCCTAACCCCACCTCCGTCCTTCTCCCGGAACCACATCTCCTCTGCAGACTCTGGTAAGAAGTGCATAAGGAACAGATTTGGGGAACAGCTTAATTTTGTCGAACATGGTGTCAATTTAAACTGCACGTATCTGCCCTCACATGATCCATGTCCTTCTGTCCCCCGCCTGTTCATATATGTTTGTCTAAAGGCCTCAAGTTCTATCCTTATAGACTCATAATTTTCCCTTCCCCAGTTAAATATCTTCCTTTCCTCTTTGCTACTACCCTTGTCCATGACAATGTTAAGGGTTAGGTAGGGGTGGCCACTGTCCCCGAAATGCTCACCCACTGAGTGATCTGTCACCGGACCCGGTTCATTACCTTATACTAGATCTAATATGGCATTCCCTCTGGTCGGCCTGTCAACATACTGTGACAGGAATCCGTCCTGAACACACTTAACAAATACTGCCCCGTCTATACCTTTGGTATTAAGCGGGTGCCAATCAATTTTTGGGAAGTTGAAGTCTCCCACAATAACCACAGAACCATAGAACAATACAGCCCAATACAGGTCGTTCGGCCACCATGTTGTGCCTACTTTAAACCACGTCTAAGACGATCTAACCCTTTCCTCCCACATATCCCTCTATTTTAAATTCCTGTTATTCTTTCGCCTTTCAAAACTCTGCCTCCCAATCATCTCCTCAGTATCTCTGATTCCACCGGGGGACCGATAGAGTGCTCCCAGTAGAGTAACTGCTCCTTTATTGTCCCTAACTTCCTCTCATACTGACTCTAGAGAGGATCCTTCTGCATTACCCACCCTTTCTGCAGTTGTAAGAGTACCCCTGACAAGTATCGCCACCCCTCCTCCTCTTCTCCCCCCCCCCCATCCCTTTTAAAGCACTGGAATCCAGGAATATTCAATATCCATACCTGCCCTGGTGACAGTCTCTGCAAGAGCCACAATATCTAAGTCCCATGTACTTATCCAACCTTTCAGTTCATCGCTCTAATTCTGGTACTTCTTTCATTTAAGTAAATGCACCTTAGCCCATCCACCTTTCTACTTTTACACTCTATACTCTGCTTCTCCTTCCTCAAGGCCTCCCTACATGTTAGGTATGACTTTACCCTGTTCACTTCTTACACTGACTTACCCCTCCGGTTCCCATCCCCCTCGCAATCTAGTTTAAACCCTCCTGAACCACGCTAGCAAACCTGCCTGTAGGGATATTGGTCCCCCTCGGGTTCAGGTGTAAACCATCCAGTCTGTACAGGTCCCACCTTCTCCATAATATATACCAATGATCCATGAATCTAAAACTTTGCCCCCTGCACCAACTCCTCAGCCACGCATTCATCTGCCATCTCCTCCTATTCTTACCTTCACTATCACGTGGCACTGGCAGCAATCCTGAGATCACTACCCTTGAGGTCCTATTCTTCAGCCTTCTCCCTAGCTCCCTAAACTCGCTCTGCAGGACCTCATCTCTCTTTCTACCCATGTCGTTGGTACCGACATGTATTACGACTTCTGGCTGCTTTCCCTCCGGCTCAACAACGCTGCGGACCTAACCAGAGATATCACGGACCCTGGCACCTGGGAGGCAACATACCATCAGGGATTCTTGCTCACGTCCACAGAATCTCTTGTCTGTTCCCCTGACTATCGAGTCTCCTTTCACCATTTCCCTCCTCTTCTCCTGTCTTCCCTTCTCAGCGGCAGAACCAGTCCCTGTGCCAGAGACCTGGCAACTGCCACTTAATCCCTGTAGGTCATCCCCCTCAACAGCATCCAAAGCGTAAAACCTGTTACTGAGAGTAATAGCCTCCGGGGTTCTCTGCTCTGTCTGTCTGTTCCATTTCTCTTTCTCTCCCCTGACGGTCACCCACCAATCTGCCTCCTGGACCCTATAGGTACCTGCTCTAATGGGGGTGACTGCGTCTCGTTGCCCAGCATCCACATAACTCTCTCCATCCCTGACGCTCCGCAGTGTTTGAAGCTGCGACTCCAGCTCATCAATTCTGAGCCGAAGTTCCTCCAGCCTCAAGCACTTACTGCGGATATGGTCACGGTGTACCGCAGCAGGGTCCACTAGCTCCCACATCATGCAGCTGCAGCACATCGCCATGTCATCCATCTGAACTATACTTTTCCCTACCTCGCTGTATTCTACATAAAAGTTATAACAATAGTCAAACCTTACCTTTATTTACCAGCTACTCACCCGCCTCGCCGCTTTACCGCCTAAGCCCGTTCAGCCAAAGCTCAATCACTCTGCTCCCTCTCACTCAGCTGCCCGCTCAGAACTGCTGCCCGCTGGATATGGCGGTTTTAAACTGTTTAAACTTTTTAAACTCTTTAAACTGTTCGCTCGCTGTCAACTGAAGTCACGCGCCTGCGCAGTTACCCCCAGCTATCCCCGAACCGGGAGGAGAGAGAGAAAAATAAAGGTATGTTCAGACATCCCTTCTCTTTAACGCGAGCTAAGTCTAAGCTAACAATATCTTCCCCCCCCCCCCCGCCCCCAGAACATTAAGAACATTACCCAGTAAGATGAGGACTGTGCTGCTGATCTTCTGTTTTCTCGGTGAGTTATTTTCAACTGAATTTCAAAGAGGAAGAGGGTTTTAATTCTATATCTTTCTGCTGAAGATTAAACGAGGATTTGTGATTCCTTACTGCTTGCAACTGTGTAGATTGTTCGAGACACTGCCCAGCAAATTCTGCATGTACGAACACGTTAACAAACGGCTGGGGGGTGGGGGGGGACAATTGGAGGTGTTGGTGCTGAGGGGGGAAATGACACCGATGTACATGGTGGGCAATTAAATTCAAGCTGATTATGAGGCAGGGTACTGTGCAAGAGAGAAACCTGCGTGTGGTGGGGCGGACCAGCTCACGGAGGAGAAGGGTGGCGAGGCTGCTGAGGATTCTGAGCAAAGATTAAAAAAATGTTAAAATGACCAGAGGTTGCAGAGGCGAGCGGGGGCTGAGAGGAGATTGGACACTTGCGTCAAAGCTTTCGTTGATTTCAAGGTGACCCGAGGGTCAGAAATGCTTTAGAAGACTCTGCTTATACGAACGAAGTGACTTGGGGGCAGAATGCCCTTATCAAATTGACAGTTAAAAAAAATGTTCCCCGTTTCAGATTTATAAAAAGTGATTTTCGGATTTAAAAGCTGCGTCTCTGAATGTTCCATCAAATCACCTGCAGTATCTATCTATCTACCAACCTACTTCTCTCTCTATCTATCTATCTATCTATCTATCTATCTATCTATCTATCTATCTATCTATCTATCTATCTATCTATCTATCTATCTATCTATCTATCTATCTATCTATCTATCTATCTATCTATCTATCTATCTATCTATCTATCTATCTATCTATCTATCTATCTATCTATCTATCTATCTATCTATCTATCTATCTATCTATCTATCTATCTATCTATCTATCTGTCTATCTATCTATCTGTCTGTCTATCTACCTGTCTATCTATCTATCTATCTATCTATCTATCTATCTATCTATCTATCTATCTATCTATCTATCTATCTATCTATCTATCTATCTATCTATCTATCTATCTATCTATCTATCTATCTATCTATCTATCTATCTATCTATCTATCTATCTATCTATCTATCTATCTATCTATCTATCTATCTACCTGTCTATCTATCTACCTGTCTATCTATCTATCTATCTATCTATCTATCTATCTATCTATCTATCTATCTCTCTATTAAACAATCTCAATCTATCGATCTTTCTATCTATCAATCTATCTCTCTGTCTGTCTATCTATCTAACTATATATCTCTCTAGCTATCAATAAATCACTTTATCTGTCGATCTATCTAAGTATCCGCCTGTCTGTCTGTCTCATGCAAAGTTCATGCCCAAAGAGGCAACTTCCTCGAGTTTTTAATTGGAGTCCCCGCATGATCTCCCATGAGAACGGAGGTGATGCCGTCGCATCGTTCCCTGGGACAGTGTGGAAAGCGTCACTGATCTCTGAGCCGAATACTGTACCTTGCCACATGCAAAGGTGGATCAGCCTTCAGCACTCCAGGGAGTGCACAGGTGATGACAGATCTAGCTCATACTTGAGGGCGTTATTTTCTGGTCAGAGAGCGAGACTCGGGTCAATGTCACTTGGGAGAGTAGACGTTCCTACAATGCATCAACCGCGCGTGATACTAACACTGAGGACGATTCTGTTATTCAGCTCTGGACGCTGTTGCCCCTGACCCGTGTGTCAATCACAGTGTCCTGGATCAACCCTGGAGGAGCACGGATTCCAATTTATATGATTCCAACTGGCCCAGAAATGACATGGGTCTTGAAATTGGATGGTACAGGTTTAAAAGGTAAAGTGAAGCGAAGTTGAAGAGAAACAAGTTAATAACGGAGGGGAAGTGAATAACAGAAAATACAGCGTGTATCCAATCAGTAATCAGTGTAAT
Organism: Pristis pectinata; assembly: GCF_009764475.1. Taxonomy (NCBI): domain Eukaryota; kingdom Metazoa; phylum Chordata; class Chondrichthyes; order Rhinopristiformes; family Pristidae; genus Pristis; species Pristis pectinata. Next base: position 2,224,895 of record NC_067449.1, on the reverse strand, counting down.
GATACATGGAACAGCTACAGCAAAAGGGGTGCAGCCATTCTCCGTGCGCGTATTCACTGAGGTTCATTGAACAGAGCAGAAAGAGTGAGGGAACAGAGCATCAGAAGATGGGAGGTGAATAGATCTGCTGCCTCACAGCTCCAGCGACC
>NC_067449.1:2212246-2214746 GCF_009764475.1 Pristis pectinata | reverse complement strand
GCTGTTAACGCCCTTTGGCTCTGTTTCAATCTCACAACTATGTTGTGCGTTCGTTATCTCTGTTTGTATTATGTTTTTCATTTTAAGACAAAACATGGGTGGTTTATACATATTTTCAATTTGAACTATTGCCACCAATAGAACAGGTGTTAGTTCAATTAGAGGGTAGCGTACTGGCTGCCAGTTTTCGGGCTGTTGGGGGAGGGGATGGGGTTGTTTTTACGTTTTTTTTCTTCTGGGCTAAACTACAATTTTTTTTTAATTGCCGTCACATCCGTTTCCTCTTTGAATTTTTTTTACTTCTTCTTTACTTGGAAATATTAAGATTAACCCTTGACATACCATATTTTTTTAATCTGTTAAAATGGATGACTATTAATTTTATTTCATGGAATGTTAATGGCTTAAATAATCCACTCAAACGTAAGAAGATTTTTAAAGTTTTTCATGGACTAAATGCTCAGATTATTTTCGTTCAGAAGACTCACATGAGGAAGAAAGATAATCAACGTTTTTTTAGATTTTGGAGGGGTCAACAGTTCCATTCGAATTCACAAGCAAAGGTGAAAGGAGCTTCTATTTTTATAGACTCCTCAATTTCGTTTGTTCATCATGAGACAATGTCAGACCGAAATGGTAGATTTTTATTAATCACTGGTCTGCTTCATAATAAAAAAGTTGTTATGGTTAATGTTTATGCACCCAGTGTAGATCACCCTGTATTTTTTAAACATCTATTTGCATTTTTTCCTAATTTAAATGAATACACTTTCATTCTGGGTGGAGATTTTAATTGTTGTCTAAACCCTTCCATGGATAGATCTGTATCAAACCCTGCACTTCCAAACAAATCCGCTGTATTAATTCCTTTTTAGTTGAATCTGGAATTTTAGATGCTTGGAGATTTCTACATCCATATGATAAAGAATTTTCATTCTTTTCTCATGTTTACCATAACTACTCGAGGATTGATTATTTTTTTATTGATGATAGATTAGCTCCACTTACTATGGACTGTAAATACGATGCAATTGCCATCTCTGATCATGCACCATTGATTTTATCAATTAAATTACTATATGTATCCTTTGATGTCAGACAATGGCGATTTAATCCTTCTCTATTACAAGACTCAGATTTCAACCAATTTATCAAAGAACTGATTTCATTTTTCTTTTTAACTGAAGAAATCTCCAGTGGGATAATATGGGATACTTTTAAAGCATATATCCGTGGTCAAATTATTTCATATTTCGCTGGCTTGAAAAAACGAACTAATAATGAAAAACATATGTTGGCTGGCAAGATTAAAGAAATCGATAAAAATATTCTGATACTCCGAATCTGGAGCTTTTTAAAAAGAGAAAAGAACTCCAATTACAACATAGTTTATTATTAACATCTTCAATTGAAAATCTACTACTTAGAAACAAAAGTCAATTTTATATACATGGTGACAAATCCGGTAAATTATTGGCCAACCAATTGAAAGCTACTTTATCTAAACGTCAGATTAATAAAATTTGTAAACCGGATGGTACTTGCACGATAGATCCTGTTCAAATCAACAAATCCTTTCAAGAATTTTATTCTTCTTTATACCAAGCAGAATCCCCTGAGGATCCTACATCAATGTATGAATTTTTAAGAGATCTGAAGATTCCCCAACTATCTTTAAATGAACGTTCTACATTAGATGCTCTTATTTCGGAGAAGGAAATAAAGAAAGTAATATTTTCAATGAACTCGGGTAAAGCACCCGGCCCTCACGGATATACAGCTGAATTTTTTAAATTCTTTTCTGATATTCTTGTTCCCTGGTTAGCCAAATTTTTTAAAGGTGCCCTATCAGTGGGTAAACTACCACAATCTTTCTATGAAGAAAATATTTCTTTAATTCTTAAAAAGGATAAAGATCCCACTGATTGTGCATCTTATAGACCTATTTCTTTATTAAATGTAGATTCAAAAATATTTTCCAAAATATTGGCCTTTAGACTGGAAATGGTTCTCCCACAAATTATCTAAGACCAGATAGGATTTATTCAGAATCGTTATTTACATTTTAATATCAGGAGATTAATTAATGTTATATATACTCCTTTATCCCAAATTCCAGAATGTGTTGTTTCACTAGATGCTCAAAAGGCGTTTGACAGAGGCGAATGGGAATATCTATTCACTACACATCAAAAATTTAATTTTAGCCCTAAATTTATATCTGCGATTAAAATGATTTATTATACACCTATGGCTTCAATACTTACTAATAATCAAAGATCTCCTTCGTTTAGGCTTTTTCGAGGTACTAGACAAGGTTACCCGTAAAGCCCTTTATTATTTGATATTGCTTTAGAACCCTTGGCTATTGCACTTCAGGACTCTTCAAATGTATGTGGCATTACTCGCGGACAGATGATTCATAAGATATCTCTCTACGCCGATGACCTGTTACTTTATATTTCTAATCCAGATGAATCTCTCCCCGCAGTACTATCAC
>NC_067449.1:2199746-2207246 GCF_009764475.1 Pristis pectinata | reverse complement strand
ATTATATAAATTTTTTTAAAAAACCAAATCAATAAAAAAAATATAAACAATATAAACTAAACAAAAAAATCTTTAAAAAAACAAGAAAAAAGAAAAAATGAAAAAAACTGGGCTAAAATTTCTCAGTAGAAACAGAGCAATATTATGTCGTCAAGTCCGTTCCTCCAAGTTGGAAAGTTATTGAAATTCGTGCCGTGACCTCGAATCAACTCGGCCCCATTGACACAGAACATTGTTTAGTTCGGCGCGCCATGCATGTGCCTATCGCGAAGTAAATCGAACGATCCTCATCCGCCTGTACATGGTCCATTTCCCTCCGTCCACCGCATGTTCAGTGCCCGTCTGAATGCCTCTTAAGCGTTCTTGTTGTATCTGCTTCCACGACCAATCCTTCCAGTGCGTTCCCGACACTTACCACCCTCTCCGTAAAAAAAAACTTGCCACGTAAATCTCCTTTAATCTTAGCCCCCTCACCTGAAAGATATTCCCTGCAGGTGGCCTCTGGCTTCGCAGACGCCGCACTCCCGCTTCCAATAGGATCTCCCATCCTCCAACCTCCCGCAGCCACTCAGCGCGCTGCAGCTTCGACGTTTCGCTGAGATCCAGGTTGACGTGGCTTCGGTCATCCAACCCCTGTGCGTCGTGCGCTCTCTTCCGATACCCCGTGCCCACGCGCAGAGCCCGGCTCTTCCATGGCGCCCCACACACCCACCCTACATCTCAAACTCTTTCCCCGCCTCCAGCGCCCACCCGTTATCTCCGCCCACTGTACCACAGTGCCCCTATGTATTTATCTGCATATCAGCCGGCTCACCCTCCACCCTCGTTTCCCACTAATAGATAGATAGACAGACAGACAGACAGACAGACAGACTAGATAGATAGATAGATAGATAGATAGATAGATAGATAGATAGATAGATAGATAGATAGATAGATAGATAGATAGATAGATAGATAGATAGATAGATAGATAGATAGATAGATAGATAGATAGATAGATAGATAGATAGATAGATAGATAGATAGATAGATAGATAGATAAGTAGGTAGGTAGGTAGGTAGGTAGGTAGGTAGGTAGGTAGGTAGGTAGGTAGGTAGGTAGGTAGGTAGATAGATAGATAGATAGATAGATAGATAGATAGATAGATAGATAGATAGATAGATAGATAGATAGATAGATAGATAGATAGATAGATAGATAGATAGATAGATAGATAGACAGACAGATAGATAGATAGGTAGACAGATAGATAGGTAGATAGACAGATAGATAGGTAGATAGACAGATAGACAGATAGATAGATAGATAGATAGATAGATAGATAGATAGATAGATAGATAGATAGATAGATAGATAGATAGATAGATAGATAGATAGATAGATAGATAGATAGATAGATAGATAGATAGATAGATAGATAGATAGATAGATAGATAGATAGATAGATAGATAGATAGATAGATAGATAGATAGATAGATAGATAGATAGATAGATAGATAGATAGATAGATAGATAGATAGATAGATAGATAGATAGATAGATAGATAGATAGATAGACGCCTCTGCCGTCCTGGCCTCTTAAAACTAGCCAGCTGGAAGACGACAATTCCAACTGCTTAAAGCGGGAGTCCGATTGGCCTGTAGATTCGGGAAGTTTGGAAGCGTTAATACAAAGAACATCTACCAGCAACATCTCTTGTAAAATAAGACGTACGGGAGAAGAATCATAAATTCGTCACTTATTTCCATAGGAGGGAATCGGGGAGGAAACAGCTAGTATTGGTTTTCTGCACCATAAGCGGACCTATTACCAAGGCTTTGATGTAGCGGAATTACATTATGCATGGCAAAATATTTTTTGATTTTTTTTTTGATTAAGTAACGAAGTAAATAAGTTGTACTGAGCTCAGCGACCCAATGGAAACCCTAAGCAATTATTTATTTTGTGAGGGGGAGCGGAATCCGGTTTCTCCTGATACAGAGCTGTAATTCCAAGGAAAGAGAAGACTTTTCCAGCCGCGTTCATGTTGCGCATTGCCAATGCTGGTCGTCTCCATACGTCGGTCACGACCATGTAGCGTGATGATGTAACACTTCACACGTGCGTAACACGTGATCGGTGCTGTGCGGGTTTCCTTGTTGATCATTTGGACTCTCGAAGCTGTAGCTCATGAAGATAGAAAGCAAATTGATGGATGCTATCGAGGATTCAGGTTACAAAGGTTACTTGGGCCTGTATAGGGAGCTCAGATCTCAAAGTATATTTTAATCCGCCGTTTTTAAATTATTGTCAAGTTGTTTTATTTACATAGCTAATCGCTCAGTGCAGCTTAATAAAGCTTCAAATGCTTCATCTGAAGGTTTCAAGCAATGATTCATTTGCATAATTACTTCGGTACATTTCCAAACGCAGATTGATGTAGCGTGATGGATTTACGTTGGCACAGCAGGATCAGCCGAGACGTTAGCCACGGGATAGGAGGAGGTTTAGTCATTTGTGTCTCGGCCCTCGAAGCTTAAACTAAATCTGATCTCCGCCCGCACATCTGCAGGGGACACCTACCGATAGAAAATTGTAATCAGGAAGTTGTTTGACTGGGAGCCAAAGTGGGGTGGAAAAGGCGAGGAGGTGGGCGAAGAAACCTTCACAGTTAGGTCGCCACAGGCATCGTAGGCCGAAGGCCTCTTCCTGTACTGTAGTTTTCTTTTCTATATTTTGGAGAGCAGACACTATACTATCTCATGAAGCCGAATAAAACCTTGATGCCGCTGTTTAAACCTTTGTCCACATTTGGAGTATTCTGGTCTCCACCTCACATGAAGGATGTGGGGGCTTCAGAGGGGGTTCAGACGAGTTTCACAGGGGTGCTCTCTGGGTTAAAGAGAATGAGCTGTGAGGAGAGGTTGGACAAACTTGGATTGCTTTCTCTGGAGCAGCGGAGGCTGAGCTGGCGACCTGATAGAGGTTTATATATTCATGATGGGTAAACACATTGTGGATACTCAGTGCTTCTTTGTCCCTAGGGTAGAAATGTCAAGTATTAGAGAGCATGATTAAAGTGAGAAGGAGAAATTTTAACGTGCACTTGCTACGTTTGTTTACTGTTATGGACTCAGTGAAAGTCCCTTTAAGATAGAGAGTGTGTGTGTATGTGTGTGTGGGGCGTGCTTACGTCAATAGAAGATAAAGGACGTAATGACGTTGTTGAAGAAGTTAGAAGAAGAAGAAGGAGAGAGAGAGAGAAGGGAGAGAGACACCAGCCTGCTTGTTTTCTCTATCGATGGATGAGAAACAATAACTGTGTTTGCCATAGAAATCCATGTATGGAAGTTGGAAGTAATCCGGTGGAGTTCACTTTGTTGCTGACCTGTAGAAGGAAACAGATATTTGTGTGTGGACGACCACGATTCGGATGCTTTTCGGGGTGAGGAAGTCACTACCGAGTAAACACTGAAGTGTCGTTTGGGTTCCATTGTGGAACATTTGGATTTCGTATTTACTCTCTCTATGTTTCTCTACGTCTACGTCTTATCTTCAGACGACAGTGGTTGTTGAAGAAGCCCTTGCTCATGTTTCACCTTATGGCTTGCGGAACTGAACTTTAAGAACCATTCCGGAACTGGGAGCTTTGGACTTTGCCACACCCACACACACACGAATAGTTGAGTTTTGGGGTTAACGTTCGAGGTTTAACATTTTTGAATTCTAACATACTAACATTTTTACTTTTATTTTACGTAGTATCATAAGTAGTGATTAATAAAATAGTTTTTAACACTGAATTATGCTCAGTGTGTTTCTTTTGTTGCTGGTTCGTGACATTACACAGAGACTGATGAATGCCTGAAACGCGCTGCATGCGGTAGTGAAGGAAGCAAACATCGTAGCAACGTTTATCTGTTATTCTATATTTAAACGCAAGGGCGAAGGAAGCATATCAGGTTGGACCTGGGGACCAGAGAGAGTACTAGATTTGAAATCAGGGATTTCAAACGCCAGGGCACTGGAGGTTGCAAAAAAAATGAACAGGTGGCGGAACTGTTGTAGAACAGGTGACCTAGCGGAATGTTGCAGACCTCGCGAAACTGCCGTAGAGTTTTGTCGCTCAGAGGGACCTCGGGATACAGGTACACGGTTCCCGGAAAGTGGGGTCACAGATAGACAGGGGTGGTGAAGAAGGCGTTCGGCACGCTGGCCTTCACCGGTCAGGGCACTGAGTACAGGAGTCGGGAGGTGACGTCGCATTGTACAGGACGTCGGTGAGGCCGCACTTGGAGAAACGCGCTCAGTTCTGGTCGCCCTGCTGTGGGAAAGATGCCGTCGAGCTGAGAAAGAGGCGCAAAGGGAGATTCCCGAGGATGTTGCCGGGACTCGAGGGGCTGAGTTACGGAGAAAGGTGGGGGCAGGTTGGTAATTTATCCCTTGGAGCGTGAGAGGGGTGACCTTATAGAGGTGTATAAACCCACGAGAGGCATCGATAGGGTGAATGTGCGCAAGTCTTTCCCCCCCCCCCCCCCCCACCAGGGTTGGGGAATCAATTACTAGAGGGCACCGGTTTAAGGTCAGGTGGGGAGATTTAACAAGGAACTTCTTCACCCAGAGTGTGGTCCGTACGTGGAACGAGCTGGCAGAGGGAGTGGGTGAGGCAGGCACATTAACAACACTCGGACAGGTCCACGGATGAGAAAGGTTGAGAGGGACAGGGGCCAAACGCGGGGAGACGGGACTGGCTGGGGTGGGATTCTGAGCCGGCAGTGTTCCGATTGGACCGAAGGGCCTGTCTCCGCGCTGCGTGACCTTCTGCCAGAGGAAGTGGTTCAGGCAGGTAACTTGACAACATTTAAAGGCACTTGAACCGGTACATGGATGTGAAAGATTCAGAAGCGTATTGGTCAGGGGCGGTCAAATGGGACTAGTTTAGACGGGAATATTGGTCCGCATGGACCAGATGGACAGAAGGGCCTGTTTTAGTTCTGTCCGACCCTGTCATTCTCATTAAATGGCTCAGGTGGCGTCTGCGGTTTCTGACCGGCGCTTCGGGTCCAGATTCTATGTCAGGACTGAGAATGCAGGAAGGGGAAGATTGAATCTATCGGGGGGGGACGGGCAAGGGTGTGGGTGCCCGGAGGGGACGGGGAGTGGAGTGTGGCCAGAGGGGGGTCGGGGAAGAGTGAGGGTGCCCGAGGGGGCCGGGGAGGCGTGTGGAGGGCCGGAGGGGACGGGGAGTGGAGTGCGGCCCGAAGGGGATCGGGGAAGAGTGTGGGTGCCCGAAGGGCGACGGGGAGGGGTGATGGGTGCCCGACAGTGGACGGGGAGTGGGGTGGGTGCCAGAGGGGGGGATAAGGAGGGGTGTGGGGGCCCGAGAAGGATCGGGGAGGGGAGTTGGGGTCCGGGGGCGACGGGAAGGTGTGTGGGGCCCGAGGGAGAACGGGGAGGGGGGTGGCTGCACGAAGGGTGCACGGGGAGGGGATGTGCATGCCCGACGGGAGACCGGGTGGGGTGTGGGTGTCGGAGGGGGACGGGGTGGGATGGTGGGTGCCCGAGGGGCGACGGGGAGTGGTGTGGGGCCGGAGGGTGGACGGGGAGGTGTGTGGGGGCCGGAGGGCGGGACGGGGATGCGTGGAGTGGTGACGGGGTGATGGGATGCGCTGCTGCAGGGGGAGCTCCGGGAGTTGGGAAAGTTACAGTGACCCTCACAGAAGGCTGATGGTGATTTCATCGGACGGCAGCTGCTCATCAGAGCCTGATTGAATGGGAGCCAGGATGGGGGAGGAGGGAGGATGGAGTCGGGGAATAGCAGCTGGAGGGTGACAGGTAGAGACGGATTAAGCGAAGAGAAGAAATGGGGGCTGATGGAGCCGGGTTGGGGTAGGGAGGCTGGAAGGTGGGAAGGTGATATGCGGATAGTGATAAGAGCAGGGTGTGGTAGGTTGCTGGAACGCGCTGACAGGGAAGGGTATGGCCATGTCCAGTGAACATTCAGACAGGCAGACGAACCGGCAGGGCATGGAGAGATACAGACCATTCTCAGGCGGGTTGGATTAGTTCAAATTGGAATCATGGTCTGCACAGGTATGGTGGGCCGAAGGTACTTTTCTGTTCCATGGGTGTTGGGAGCGGATACTATCGTGCCTAATGCAGCCGAATACAACCTCGGTGCCGCTGTGCAAAACCTTGGCCACATTTGCAGTGTTGTGGTCGCCACCCTGCATGAAGGAAATCCAGGATTTGGAGAAGGTGCAGAAAGTTTATCCTGAAACCCCGGACGGGATCCCAGACTGCAACTCACTCTCTGGAATCTGTTATTTTATATATAAATCCCCTGAACCCCTGGATGAGATCCCAGCTTTAACCCACTCCCGCGTATCTGTTATTCTCAAAATAAACCCCACGAACCCCTGGATCACATCCCAGCCTGTAACCCGCTCCGGGGACCTGTTATTCTATATATAAACCCGAAACCCGGAATTAGATCCCAGCCTGTAACCCACTTCCGGGTATCTGTTAATCTATATATCACCCTGCCCCGAACCCCTGGATCAGATCCCAGCCTGAAACCCACTCCCGGGGTCCTGTTATTCTATATATAACACGACCACCCCCCCCCCCCCCCCCCAGAACCCCTGGATTAGATCCCAGCCTGTAAATCACTCCCGGGGATCTGTTATTCAATATAGAACCCCCGCCCCCCAACCCCCGGATTAGATTCTAGCCTGTAATACGCTCCCGGGGATCTGTTATTTTATATATAAAGCCCCGTACTCCTGGATTAGATCCCAGCCTGTAACTCACACCTGTGGATCTGTTATGACATATATAACGCCCCTCAGTTACATCTCTGCCTGCAACTCTGGATTAGATCCCAGCCGCACAAGTAGACGGGAAGGTAAAGAAGACGTACTGCGCGCTTGCTTTATCAATCGGGACCGTTGAGCACAAGAGTAGGGAAGTCACATTGAGGAAGTAAAGGGTTAAGAAAACTGTGACTGACTGTATCTATACATATAGCTGATGGAAAAATAACTTGCAAGCAAGAGCAGGCAAGCTACTGACTCTAGCTAGGTGATAATTGCTGTGTCCGGGACCTTGGTGGCAGGCCAATATACTAGACGGTAAGGGTGGTGGGTGTAATAAACAGACCAAGGAAGCTTGTTTTAAACAATGAGGTTGATACCTGTCTTTGAATCGCTTGATTTATAACTCAATTATGTTGGACAATAGGTGTGATGTCTGTCTTTGGTTCTCTGGGGCCTGACCGAAACTCGTGGAGCCGCATTTCATTAAGTGTGCCTGACAATATCTGTATAAATTACTTCCTGCTACTTTGGACTGCGGAGACCTCCGATAAAGACTCCACGTGAGAGTTTTGAGGAGAATTCTCCGCAGTAAGCTACTAATAAACACGCTTTATCGAATCAACCTTGTGGCGCTGTGTTACTTTGCGCTGTGTTTAAAACTCTGGTTGGGGCTGCACTTGGAGTATTGTGTGCAGTT
>NC_067449.1:2191880-2199546 GCF_009764475.1 Pristis pectinata | reverse complement strand
GAGAGAGAGAGAGAGAGAGAGAGAGAGATAGAAAGACAGACAGGCAGACAGACAGACATGCAGACAGACAGACAGACAGAGACAGATAGATAGATAGATAGATAGATAGATAGATAGATAGATAGATAGATAGATAGATAGATAGATAGATAGATAGATAGATAGATAGATAGATAGATAGATAGATAGATAGATAGATAGATAGATAGATAGATAGATACATAGATAGATAGATAGATAGATAGATAGATAGATAGATAGATAGATAGATAGATAGATAGATAGATAGATAGATAGATAGATAGATAGATAGATAGATAGATAGATAGATAGATAGATAGATAGATAGATAGATAGATAGATAGATAGATAGATAGATAGATAGATAGATAGATAGATAGATAGATAGATAGATAGATAGATAGATAGATAGATAGATAGATAGATAGATAGATAGATAGATAGATAGATAGATAGAAAGACAGAGAGAAAGATGGAAGGGGCCACTGTCGGGCTTGCAGATCGACTGAAAGTGCGTGGTCTGGAAACAGAAACTGCTCTCCGAGGCGCCGATTGTCTTTCACGCTCTGCTCTTACGGAAACTGCGCATATTTGCAAGGCAATCCAAATGCGAACTGGCGGTTTTCTTCTATATAAAGAGGCAGCTGAGTCCAGCCCATGGCAAAGCTCACGAAGGAAGATGGACACTGGGAGGGTTCTCATTCGTCATCTAATCCTTTATAGTTACCGACCCTCCTTTCTCTGATACCCTGGGATGTCTTACAGTGACTGTGATTGTGCCACCTCACTGCGACCTTTGCAGCCGGAAAGTGTACCTGTGCAATAAGCGGAGTAGCCGTCTGTTTTCTTCAGCTCATAGACAATGTAATCGGTGCAGTTTTTAACCTTGATCTCCTGAGTCCTTTCGCAGGCGTCGTTCTCTTTGCTGAAACAAACTGTGCTGTTCACCACTCCCTGCTCCACGGTTGGATGGCCACCTGTAAAATTTGCAGTGTAATTCACATCAGTCCTGCGGAATGGGAATATGAATGATCGGGGTTTTTGTAAATTCGGAACCTACCTTGTATCCAGCCCGGATGTATCGTCGAGCAGTGATCCTTTGAGATAAGAGTCTCAGGCATCTTCCATCCCCCGGAACTGCAACGACAACCACAGAGTCTTCATCCGAACTCTGCGCTACATCAGCTGTGAGAATGGCTGGTGTACGGAGAGGGAGACTAGAGACTGGGGCGTAACTTGTGACCCCTCCCCTCCCTGCTCGATCCTACACACAGATTTATTCAGGAAATCCTCCTGCACTCCAAGTCCCGACTGCTACCCTCACATTCCTTCCCCAGGTTCCGTCCAAACCTCTGTACCTGATGGACATTCGCCGGCATCAGAGCTGGCGGCAAAGTGGAGCAGCTGGGAGGGCCGCTGCCTCGCAGCGCGGCTAATCTGCTATCAAGTCTTGGGTGAAAGCTCTGTGGCGTTTGCAAGTCATCTGCGCGACCGCCTGGTGTCCCTCCGACTGCTCTGCATTCCTCGTACATGCCAACAACCTGAGGCTTCGGAGATTAATTGGCCACTGTCAATGACAGGTGAGTGGCAGCTTCTGGGATCGTTTCTTATGAATATGGGGCGAATAGAGAATTTGATGTTAATGTCTATTTGATGCTCGGTGCTCACACGGTGGGCCGAAGGCACTGTTACCTTGCTGTATCTTTCCAGTCAAATTCACCTACTCTCTATTAACGTTCTGGCTGCATTAGCTCTTCCCATGCTGACATCTTCAGTTCACTGATCTGCGGCTGCCTTGACCCGAGAACGCAACGCATCGTCCCTTTCTTGTTTACCATCGTTTTATTCTGCGTAAGCTCTGCTGACACGTTCGCTACCAATTCCCACTCCATCCCATATCTATGTCTCACGGACACAGTCCCTGGTTCCAACCAGGGCAGCGGCGACCACGAAGCGCCTTTGTTCGCTCATCCTGCACTCATTCTGTGAGACGTTCCCCGCCTTCCATCCAACTCCCACGGGTTCTACCGTTCACCCATGCGATGCAGCCTCTGATCCGTACTGACCCGACCCGTCTGCGAACAAGAGAACCGGCCAGGACACCAGCTTGATCACAGGGAGAGCTTGCAAACTCCACACAGACTGCGGCCGTGGTCAGCACGGAGATCCTGTCACTGGAGCTGCGATGCAGCAGTTCCATGAGCCGAGATCAATGTGCCTCCCACCTTCTGTTGTTCTGTTCCGTCACTCTATATCCTGCTCTAAACCACGACACGCAGAATATCTGCATGTAGAGGCTCGCTGAACCGTTCCCCTCTTCCGACCCATGTAACGTTGTACTAAACATGGATTGGGGACGCCCTGTATTTTCCGTTATAACTGTTCCCTCCGTGACTTAATGCTTTCTCTGCCACTTCCCTCACTTTACCTCTTAAACCTGTACCATCCATATTCAAGTTTATCGTCACTCTTAGTTTCATCCGTGCAATGCTTTTCTTCGCAATCCGTGCTCCTCCAGGTGTCCTGCAGGACTGTATGATTGACACACGGGTCAGAGCGAGCGGAGTCCGCAGCTGAAGAATAGAATCACACTTAGTGTGAGTATCACCTGCAGTCCACGCATCGCACGGACGTCTGAACACCGAAGTGTCACTGAATCAAAGAATGGGACGGCGGAGCCACATGCCTTTTCGGCTCAACTCGTCCGTGCCCACCGTGATGCCCATCATCTCCAAATCCATTTGGCTGCATTCGCACCGTGAAACTCTGCTCCTGTCCAAGTACCTGCCAAGTGTTATTGTCCTCGCCACCACCACTTCTTTTGGCAGGTGACCGTAACCACCACCCTCTGTGTGAGAACACTTACACCTCAGATTCTCTTTAACTCTCTCCCTTCTATCCTGAACCTCTGTCCTCTCTCCTGGGAAAAGGACACTGTCCATCTCTCCTATCTGTGTCCCTCGCAAGTTTGTAAACATCTTTCAGGTCAGACTTCAGCCTCCTACCTGCGAGGAGAAGACCACCTCATCCATTCTCCCCTTGGTACCACAGCACCCCAGTGCTGGCAACACTCTGGCGAGCGTCTTATGCAACCTCTCTCACGAGCTCTTGCTGCGATATCATTCTTCTGATAGGACCAGTGGAACTGCGCAGAAAATTCGGTCGCAGCAATGTTTTGCAGAGCTATAACGTGACGTCCCAATTCCTGCAGTAATTACCCCGGCCAATGTATGCAAACGTGTCAAACGACTGAGGCATTACACAATCTACGTGCTTCGCCACTTCCAGTAGATAGAGAGATGTATAGAAAGATAGATCTTTAGATAGATTGTTAGAAAATAGATAGATAGATATGTAGATTTTTCGATAGATAGATAGAGATAGATAGATAGATAGATAGATAGATAGATAGATAGATAGATAGATAGATAGATAGATAGATAGATAGATAGATAGATAGATAGATAGATAGATAGATAGATAGATAGATAGATAGATAGATAGATAGATAGATAGATAGATAGATAGATAGATAGATAGATAGATAGATAGATAGATGGATAGATGGATAGATGGATAGATGGATAGATGGATAGATGGATAGATGGATAGATGGATAGATAGATAGATAGATAGATAGATAGATAGATAGATAGATAGATAGATAGATAGATAGATAGATAGATAGATAGATAGATAGATAGATAGATAGATAGATAGACAGATAGATAGATAGGTCGATAGACAGTCAGATAGAAACATAGATATCGACAGAAGTATCGATATATGGATTTATAAATGAACAGACAGAGAGATAGATAGATGGATCAATTGATAGATAGATAGACAGATAGATGGAAAATAAATAGATCGTTGGATAGAGAGATAGAAAACGGATACATGGATAGACAGATACAGGAAGATAAATAGACAGACAGAAACATAGATAGACAGATGGATAGATAGATAAACAGAAAGATAGACGATAGATAAATGGATGAACATACAGATTGATGGAAGGATATATAGATAGAAGATGATTAGAAAATGGATACTTAAATCGTCAGATTGTAAGAAAATAGGTAGATACGTCAATCGTTCGATAGAGAGACAGGTAGACAGAGATAGATAAAAAGAAGCATGATAGACATGTAGGTCAGTAGATCTATGGATCGATAGACAGATAAGTAAATAGATAGATAGAGAGAGAGAGAAATAAAATATATGGATAGCTGCATAGTTAGGTATATAGAAAATAGATACAAAGATAGATAGGCAGATAAACAGACAGATAGATAGACAGATAGATAAAAAGAAAGACAGAGATAAATGGATGGATATATAGATTGATAGGGGGATAGATGGATAGAAAACAGTATAGATCTTTAGATAGATTGTTAGAAAATAGATGTACGGATAGATAGATAGATAGATAGATAGATAGATAGATAGATAGATAGATAGATAGATAGATAGATAGATAGACAGATGATATCTGTATAGACAGATAGATAGATAGATAGATAGATAGATAGATAGATAGATAGATAGATAGATAGATAGATAGATAGATAGATAGATAGATAGATAGATAGATAGATAGATAGATAGATAGATAGATAGATAGATAGATAGATAGATAGATAGATAGATAGATAGATAGATAGATAGATAGATAGATAGATAGATAGATAGATAGATAGATAGATAGATAGATAGATAGATAGATAGATAGATAGATAGATAGATAGATAGATAGATAGATAGATAGATAGATAGATAGATAGATAGATAGATAGATAGATAGATAGATAGAAAGACAGAGAGAAAGATGGAAGGGGCCACTGTCGGGCTTGCAGATCGACTGAAAGTGCGTGGTCTGGAAACAGAAACTGCTCTCCGAGGCGCCGATTGTCTTTCACGCTCTGCTCTTACGGAAACTGCGCATATTTGCAAGGCAATCCAAATGCGAACTGGCGGTTTTCTTCTATATAAAGAGGCAGCTGAGTCCAGCCCATGGCAAAGCTCACGAAGGAAGATGGACACTGGGAGGGTTCTCATTCGTCATCTAATCCTTTATAGTTACCGACCCTCCTTTCTCTGATACCCTGGGATGTCTTACAGTGACTGTGATTGTGCCACCTCACTGCGACCTTTGCAGCCGGAAAGTGTACCTGTGCAATAAGCGGAGTAGCCGTCTGTTTTCTTCAGCTCATAGACAATGTAATCGGTGCAGTTTTTAACCTTGATCTCCTGAGTCCTTTCGCAGGCGTCGTTCTCTTTGCTGAAACAAACTGTGCTGTTCACCACTCCCTGCTCCACGGTTGGATGGCCACCTGTAAAATTTGCAGTGTAATTCACATCAGTCCTGCGGAATGGGAATATGAATGATCGGGGTTTTTGTAAATTCGGAACCTACCTTGTATCCAGCCCGGATGTATCGTCGAGCAGTGATCCTTTGAGATAAGAGTCTCAGGCATCTTCCATCCCCCGGAACTGCAACGACAACCACAGAGTCTTCATCCGAACTCTGCGCTACATCAGCTGTGAGAATGGCTGGTGTACGGAGAGGGAGACTAGAGACTGGGGCGTAACTTGTGACCCCTCCCCTCCCTGCTCGATCCTACACACAGATTTATTCAGGAAATCCTCCTGCACTCCAAGTCCCGACTGCTACCCTCACATTCCTTCCCCAGGTTCCGTCCAAACCTCTGTACCTGATGGACATTCGCCGGCATCAGAGCTGGCGGCAAAGTGGAGCAGCTGGGAGGGCCGCTGCCTCGCAGCGCGGCTAATCTGCTATCAAGTCTTGGGTGAAAGCTCTGTGGCGTTTGCAAGTCATCTGCGCGACCGCCTGGTGTCCCTCCGACTGCTCTGCATTCCTCGTACATGCCAACAACCTGAGGCTTCGGAGATTAATTGGCCACTGTCAATGACAGGTGAGTGGCAGCTTCTGGGATCGTTTCTTATGAATATGGGGCGAATAGAGAATTTGATGTTAATGTCTATTTGATGCTCGGTGCTCACACGGTGGGCCGAAGGCACTGTTACCTTGCTGTATCTTTCCAGTCAAATTCACCTACTCTCTATTAACGTTCTGGCTGCATTAGCTCTTCCCATGCTGACATCTTCAGTTCACTGATCTGCGGCTGCCTTGACCCGAGAACGCAACGCATCGTCCCTTTCTTGTTTACCATCGTTTTATTCTGCGTAAGCTCTGCTGACACGTTCGCTACCAATTCCCACTCCATCCCATATCTATGTCTCACGGACACAGTCCCTGGTTCCAACCAGGGCAGCGGCGACCACGAAGCGCCTTTGTTCGCTCATCCTGCACTCATTCTGTGAGACGTTCCCCGCCTTCCATCCAACTCCCACGGGTTCTACCGTTCACCCATGCGATGCAGCCTCTGATCCGTACTGACCCGACCCGTCTGCGAACAAGAGAACCGGCCAGGACACCAGCTTGATCACAGGGAGAGCTTGCAAACTCCACACAGACTGCGGCCGTGGTCAGCACGGAGATCCTGTCACTGGAGCTGCGATGCAGCAGTTCCATGAGCCGAGATCAATGTGCCTCCCACCTTCTGTTGTTCTGTTCCGTCACTCTATATCCTGCTCTAAACCACGACACGCAGAATATCTGCATGTAGAGGCTCGCTGAACCGTTCCCCTCTTCCGACCCATGTAACGTTGTACTAAACATGGATTGGGGACGCCCTGTATTTTCCGTTATAACTGTTCCCTCCGTGACTTAATGCTTTCTCTGCCACTTCCCTCACTTTACCTCTTAAACCTGTACCATCCATATTCAAGTTTATCGTCACTCTTAGTTTCATCCGTGCAATGCTTTTCTTCGCAATCCGTGCTCCTCCAGGTGTCCTGCAGGACTGTATGATTGACACACGGGTCAGAGCGAGCGGAGTCCGCAGCTGAAGAATAGAATCACACTTAGTGTGAGTATCACCTGCAGTCCACGCATCGCACGGACGTCTGAACACCGAAGTGTCACTGAATCAAAGAATGGGACGGCGGAGCCACATGCCTTTTCGGCTCAACTCGTCCGTGCCCACCGTGATGCCCATCATCTCCAAATCCATTTGGCTGCATTCGCACCGTGAAACTCTGCTCCTGTCCAAGTACCTGCCAAGTGTTATTGTCCTCGCCGCCACCACTTCTTTTGGCAGGTGACCGTAACCACCACCCTCTGTGTGAGAACACTTACACCTCAGATTCTCTTTAACTCTCTCCCTTCTATCCTGAACCTCTGTCCTCTCTCCTGGGAAAAGGACACTGTCCATCTCTCCTATCTGTGTCCCTCGCAAGTTTGTAAACATCTTTCAGGTCAGACTTCAGCCTCCTACCTGCGAGGAGAAGACCACCTCATCCATTCTCCCCTTGGTACCACAGCACCCCAGTGCTGGCAACACTCTGGCGAGCGTCTTATGCAACCTCTCTCACGAGCTCTTGCTGCGATATCATTCTTCTGATAGGACCAGTGGAACTGCGCAGAAAATTCGGTCGCAGCAATGTTTTGCAGAGCTATAACGTGACGTCCCAATTCCTGCAGTAATTACCCCGGCCAATGTATGCAAACGTGTCAAACGACTGAGGCATTACTCAATCTACGTGCTTCGCCACTTCC
>NC_067449.1:2164380-2186880 GCF_009764475.1 Pristis pectinata | reverse complement strand
AAGATATCGTTGGCTTAGAATGTGGTGTGGGTAGGGAGAAGGGATTTCTGAACAAGGTATAAACGTGGATTTTGGCAGCACTTCAGCAGTGGATATATCTACCGTGAGTTTCACCTTTCCTGAACTCTCCCGCCCTCCCGCACATACTAAGACAACATATAGAGCAGAAGGGTCCCAAACACATCCGCTGCTGACTCACGGGGATCCTGCAATCAGAGATCTTATCGATCCATACATCAGTCCCCTTCTTTCCAACATGGGACCCTACAAAGGTGGCATCTCCTTCTCTGGTAGATCTCCCCCGTTGACCCAAGTGCACTGCATTCGGCTGAGGAACAGTGTCCTCAAACGGACACTACAGCCTGTCGTGAGGTCCATATCCCCTGTTTTGCTCTGCCTCTCTTTCCCGTAATCCACCTGTCCTCCGCCTCTCTCCTTCTCCTTCTCTTCCTGTTCTGCTCCCTCTCTCCCTTTCTGCTTCCCCCTCCTCTTTGTGTGTTCTCTTCCCCGACTTTCTGTCTCCCCTCTCTCGTTATCTCTTTTGCCTGATTTGCTCCCGTTTTCTCTTACTCCACTGTGTCACGTATCTCTGGTTCCCCCCCCCCCACCTTTCTCTCTCTCTCCCTCCCCCACTCTCTTCCCTGCACACAGTCATTTCAGAGAGGTGACGATTCATCCCATTCAGTCCCTCCCTCGATCTCTTTCCCTCCCCTTCCCTCACTCTGCCTCCACTCCTCCCTCAGCATCACCCTCTCTCTACTCCCAACCTCCCTCCCCTTCTCACTATCGTTTTTCCTCCTTCCTCTCACCCTCTGCGCTCTCCCTCTCCCTCACACCGCTCTCCCTCAACCCTCTCTTCCTCCCGCCTCTCACTCCCCACTCCCTGCACCGTCTCTCCCTTCCGTCTCCATCCCCACTCGATCCCTCAAGACACTCCCCCCCTCCCTCTCCCTCCCCACCCCTCTCTTGGCACTCTTCCTCCCCGGGCTCTCCCTGCCCACACCCTCCCCTCTCACTCTCCCCTCTCTACTCACCTGTCTAACTCGCCACGTTGTAACATCCCCATCTCTTCCCCGACCCTTCTCACACACCCCTCTCTCCCCCTTCTCTCACAACTTCTCTCCCTACCCCTCTCCATACCCCTGGACACAGTCAACTCTCTTTACAATATTTTTTTTATTAATTCAACAAAGAAAATACAGAGTATACGAATCAAAAAGGTAAAATATTGCGAAATACATTGTGTTAAATCATACTTGAAATCACAATACTCTGTATTAGTAATCAAAGATGATAATTAATAAATACGAATGAATTGGAATAAATTTATAATAAAAAAATCTAAACCCACCACCAAGACCGAAGCTTTTTAGTTAAAAATAAGGACAAGTTAAAAAGAAAACCTTGACACATAATGATATCAGCCAATATCTGTACTATAACCACCAGATGAAAGGTTTTGACAATAGTTCTATAAAGTCCTCACAGTGTTAGATACTGGAATTGAACAACGGATCTCCTCTAAATTTAAGTATGACATAACATCCCGTAACCACTGAGCATGAGTAGGCGGAGTAACTTCCTACCATTTAAGCAACACAGCCCTCATGGCTACAGGCCAGAATGTGTAGATCGGAAGTCTCCAAAATTATACCTTTTTCTCCAACAATCCCGCAAGTAATGCAGTCAAAGGATTCGGTTTGAACTATTTTTTTTAAAAAAGCACAGAAGGAAAGTTTGAAACGCCTCTATCCAGTATTATTTTTAAGACTTGGACCAGTCCAGAACAGGTGGATTAAAGAAGCCTCTCCGTTATTGCATTTATCCCAATAAGGAGATACATCCGAATAAAAAGGGTACAGCTTGTCTTTGAAGAAGTGGGCTCCATGGACGACTTTAAATTGAAGGAGAGAGAGACGGGCGCGTAATGATGAAGGATTGACCAATTTAAAAATTGCACACAGTCAACTGACAGGAAATGATACCACCCCTTCTCTCTCTCTCTCCTTCTCCCTACCCCTCCCTCAACCCTCCTGTACCCCTCTGCCTATTTCCCCGTTCTCTCCTACTTTTCCCACGCCCTCTCTCGCTCCCCTCCCAGCTGGCCTCTCCCTCCGCATCTCCCTTCTGCTCGACATATCGCCCTCGCATTCTCCACCCCTTTCCTCTTGCTCGCCCTCTCCCTCACTCCCCATCCTCCCTCACCTCCGAACTACCTGCCCCGCACTCACTCCACACTTAACCTCCCCACATTTCCCCTACCCTCTCGCCCTCCCCCACAATTTTCTCCTACATTCTCTCTCCAAATCCCATCTGCCCTCCTCCTCCCACTCCCACTCTCTCACCCTCTCCCTCCGTCCACTCCCTCCCCCGCTCTCTCTAACCCACTCTCCTTCCCGCTCTTTCACCTCTCTCCGTCCTTTCTTTTCTCCCCTCTTCCTCGCCCGCCCTCTCTCGCCCTCCCCTCCCAGACGTCAATATGCCTCTCCCTCCCTCTTCCCCTCCAGGCCCTCAGACTCCCCGACATTTCCCACTCTCCCTCCCCTCCCTTCACTGCTCTCCCTCCCATCACCATCCCCTTTTATACATCTTCTTCCCCATTCCTCCCGCCCCCTCCCCACATCTCTCCCTCATCTTTCTCTACCAGACTAGTCTCTCCCTACTCATCTCTTTCCCTCCATTTTCTCACCCTTGCCCTCTCTCCTCCTACCCCATCCCTCCTACTGTCTCCTCCCCCTCCCCGCCTCCCTCCTCTCCATCTCCACCTCTCCCTCTCCCCGCCCTGTCCTCAAACTCTCACACACACGCCTCTTTCCCTTCAATCTCCGTTTCCACCATGTTGTCGACCCCCTGCAGACTGCGGTGGGATCTCCCTCCCGCATTCACTGTGATCCCTGCAGAAGTGCCCCTTTCCCTTTACGGGAGACTGACAGGCAGGAAGTGAATAATCCCTCCTGTTCTGCACGTCTGTTAAACACAACGACGCTGCTGCCTCGCAGCTCCAGCGACCGGGGTCCAGTCCTGACCTCCGGTGCCCGAATTTCCCACAAATTCCACAAAAAAAAACGGGTGGTGTTAAACGTCAGCTGGCCACTGAAGATTCCTGAAAATCTGTAGTTTAGTTGCAGAGTTGACCGGAATGCGGAGAGAATAACTCGGGTTCGGGTTGTATTGGTGCTAAAATGGGTGCTTGATGGTTGGGGTGGACTCGGCTGGAGGAAGAGACTGTTTGCATGACTCTATCTCTCTATGACTTCACATATACCCCTTTCCAACAACACCGTCACACGGTAAGGAACCCGTGTTAAGATGCTTGTAGACCCCCTACCAACACATCAGACAGGGTGCCACAGACCTCTGTATCAAGGCTGCTCAATTACTCTGCTTGGGTGCGCAATTCCCCACCCCCATTACCAACACATTCCCCTTCCCTCGCACACACACGCACACACACACACACACACACACACGTAACCAGTGTTCATACACGGAAATAAAAAAAAAATAAGCTGTTCCCAAAATCTATTCCTTGTGGACCGCTTACCAGAGTCTGCAGAGATGAAGTGGCTGTTGAGGGAGGAGGGAGACCAGGGTCTCTTGAAAGCCCCTCAGCCTCTCAATCGACCGGCTGTGAGCGACGGTGGATTGTAGGACGGATCAGCGACCACCACCTTCCAGCGCCGAAGCTCCACTGGGCCGGTTGGAGGAAGTGCTTATTGATTTTAATATTAATGTACCAAATGAATAGTTCATGCAAATTCTAAATGCTGCAACACCCTGCTGAAACAATGCATTCGCCTCCTGGCGAGTATCTGTTTATTTCTGCTGTGTTCTGCTCTCCGGCCTGAATGACAGGACTTCATTGAATTGCTGTATCTGACAGTCCCGACGACCGAGGCGACGCGGCTGGATTCTGGGACGCGTTGCCGATTTAGACCCACGTCTCACACGCTTCACCCATCCGTGAGCCGGAAGATCGTCAAGTGTTTCGCCTCAGAGATCAGGGTCAAAGAGTTGTACAGCACCGAAAAAGGCCCTCCGGCCCATCATTTTCCCTGCTGCCCAAGATCCAAGTTAATCCCATCTCCCAGCACCTGATCCAGATCGTTCTAACATACGTGAGAATGCAGATGGGTAGGATAATTCCCCACGGCCTGGTGGCATACATCCTCGAATATTGAAAGAAGCAAGTGAGGAGATTGCAACGGGCCAGGTCCCGGAGGACCGGAGAGCAGCAAATGTTGTGCCTTCGTTCAAGAAGGGAAATAGAGATAATCCAGGTAATTGCAGGCCGGCGAGCCTCACCTCAATGTTGGGGAAGCTATTGGAGAGGATACTGAGAGATAGGATTTATGTACATTTGGAAAGGCATGGCCTGCACAGGGACAGTCAGCATGGCGTTATACGGGGCAGGTCATGCCTGGCGAACTTGACAGAGTATTTTTGAGGAGGTGACAAAGGGGTTTGATGAGGGTAAGACAATGAACGTCCTCTGCATGGACTTTACGAAGGCATTTGATCTCAGAAGCAGGGAACACAGGATCAGTTGGGCAAGCTCGGGCCCAGGTCTCCACCCATCCCGACACCACCTCCGCCCTTCGTCTAGGGGATGCATCCTGTTCCGAAGTCATAGTCTCAGAGTCCCACAGTACGGAAACAGGCCCCTCGGACCAACCGGTCCGTGCCGACCCAGACGTCCATCCGAGCCGGTCCCACTTGCCCGCGATTGGCCCATATCCCTCTGAACCTTTCCAAGTGTTGGTAATGTACCTGCCTCGCCCACTTCCCCTGCCACATCGTTCCATCTACGGACCACCCTCTGCTTGAAAATGTTGCCCCTCAGGTCCCTGTTCAACCTATCACCCTCTCACCGTAAATCTGTGCCCTCAACCCCGAATTAAACTCCATCTGCCACACCTCAGCCCACTTCCCCAGCTGACCAAGATCCCCCAGTAAACCCTAACAACCATCGTCATTGTCCACGACACCACTTATTTTAAAGTCACCTGCAAACTTGTCGCAACGTAAGTTATAGGCGGTGGACAGATAATGTGGGTCGTGTGCTGGTTGTTGACAGTATCGACCAACAAGGACCCCTCCCACCCCGGACATTCTCTCTTCACCTCACCGCCCTTCCCCTCCATCATTCTAGGTTTATTAGGAAGATTAAGGATGCACGGAATCCAGGGTGAATTGCAAGCTTGGATTCGGAACTGGCTTGCCCATAGGAGACAGACAGCAGGGTTGGAAGGCTGTTATTCTGCCTGGAGGACTGCGACCAGTGGTGTAACGTGAGGATCGGTGCTGTGATATATGTGGGAATGCTGGTGGCTGGGTAAGGAAGTGTGCGTGTGACACCAAGATTGATGGCGCTGTGGAATGTGCAAAGGATTGTCAAGGGACACCGTGGAATGTAGATCAGTTACAGAAATTGGGCAGAGAGTTGACAGGTGGAATTTAACCCAGGCAATTGTGAGGTGTTGCACCTTGAGAGGACAAATTAAAGGAGTAAGTGTACAGTAAATGGTAGGCCTCTTCATTGCATTGAACTACAGAGGTACCTTGGGTCCAGCGCCATAGTTCACTGAAAGTGGCTATGCAGGTGGATAAGATGGTAAAGAAGGCGTGTGGCATGCTTGCCTTCATTGGTAGTGGGATAGTATATAAGAGTCAGGAAGTCATGTGACAGCGATGCAAAACTTTCGTCAGAGCGCACTTGGAGTATAGTGTGCAGTTCTGGTCGCCCCTTTGTAGGAAGAATATGGAGACTGTGGAACAGCGTGCAGAAGATGCTGACCAGGATGAGAATGTATGTCTCTAAGGAAAGGTTGGAAAAACAAGGGTTGTTTCTCCCTGGAGCGTCGGAGGCGGACGGAAGACCTGATAGAATTCTTTTTCTTAAATTATGAGAGGACTAGACCTGGAGAATCTTTTCCCCAGGGTAGAAATGTCAAACACCAGAGGACCTGCTTTTAAGGTTAGAGGAGGGAAGATTGAAGGTGAGGGCCAAGTCTTTTTACGCAGAGTGGCAGGTGCCTGGAATGGGTTACGCCAGCGTTTGTAGTGGAAGCGGGCCATCCAAGAGGCTTTTAGATGGACTCGTGAATATAAGGGTATGGAGGGATGTGAACGATACACAGGACGAGGACATTTAGTATACCGCAGCACCACGATAGGCAAAACATTGTGGGCCAAAAGTACTGTCCAGTGCTGCGCTGTTCAATGTTCCGTGATATTTCACTCGGACGCAGGGAAGCAGCGAAGTGGAATCTCAGTCTCCGCCTTGTTGCCCATCCCCTGCAGACAGCGGTGGGGGTTCCCTCCTGGATTCACTGTGGAATATCAGTTGGCCACCGCAGACTGCCCCGAGTCTGCAGGTAAGTGGCAGAAGCCGGCAGGAGTTGACGGGAATGTGGAGAGAATGAAATGGGTTGGGGGTAGGATTGGGGCTAAAATGCGTGATTGATGTTTGGGGTTGGCTGAGCGGGACGAAGGGTCTGTTTTTATGTCTGTATCTCTCCATGACTTTACAAACACCCTTCCAATAACACAGCCACAACACAAAGAACCCCTGTTAAGGAACTCAGGTTAAGATGCTTGTGGACCCCTTCCCAACACAGCAGACAGAGTGCCACTGGGCTCCGCATTAAGGGTGTCCAATTACTGCGCCTGGATGCGCAATTCCCCACCCCCATCACCCACTCATCCGCCTCACACACACGTACAACCTGTGTTCCTTCACGGAAATAGAGAGAGAAAAAAAAGCTGTTCCCAAGCTCCATTCCTTCCCCAATGCCAGCCAAAGTCTGCAGGGAAGATGTGGCTGTGGGAGAAGGAGGGAGGTGGGGTATCAACTGCAACCTCCTCAACCCCTCGGAAGACCGGTTGTGAGGGACGGGATATTGTGGTGCAGATCAACGACCACCACCTTCCAGCACCGAAACCCCACTGGCTGGTTGGAGGTTGGAAACATTTTGTTGATCAGTAATGTACTAAATGATAAACACATGCAAATTCACATTGATGCAACAGTTTACTGAACCAGTACCGCCTTTCATCAACAGCTCTGCAGCGGACGCATTATCATTGGCTCTCCACTCGGCGTTGGAGCACCTAGGCAACAGCAAAACATACTCAAGGCTGCTGGTTATCGATGACAGCTCGGCGTTCAACACGCCAGTACTAATCAACAACGTTCAAAACCTGGGCCTCGGTACCTCCCTCTGCAACTGGATCCTCGACTTCCTTATGGGGACACCACAGTCCGGGTAGATCGGTGGTAAACATCTCCTCCTCGCTGACAATAAACACAGGCGCACCTCAAAGATGAGTGTTTAGGCCACTGTTCTACTCTCTCTATACCCATGACTGTGTGGCTAGGCACAGCACAAACGCCATCAAAAATTCGCCGATGACACCACTGTTGGCGTACAGGATTAAGGAAGGTGGACTGGTTCAGTGGTGTCGCAACAACAACCTCATACTGACCGTCAGCAAGACCAAGGAATTGATTGTGGACCTCAGGAAGGGGAAGTCGGGAGAACACACACGGGTCTTCGTTGAGGGGTCAGCGGTGGAAAGGTGAGCAGCTTCAAGTTCCTGGGCGCCAACATCTCAGAGGATCTATCTTGGGCCCAACACATTGATGCAATCACGAAGAAGGCACGCCAGCGGCTCTACTTCGTTCGGCGTTTGAGGAGATTCGGCATGTCACCAAAGAGTCTTGCATATTTCTGCAGATGTACGGCGGAGAGCATTCTGACTGGTTGCATCATCGCCTGGTACGGAGGCTCCAATGCGAAGGACCGCAAGATGCTGCAGAGAGTTGAAGACTAATCCAGCTCCATCACGGACACAACCCTCCCCACCATCAAGGACATCTTCAAGAGGCGGTGCCTCAACAAGGCGGTATCCATCACTGAGGACACTCAACACCCGGAACACGCCCTCTTCTCATTACTACCATCGGGGAGGAGGTACAGGAGCCTGAAGACCCATACTCAAAGATACAGAAACAGCTTCTTCCCCTCCGCCGTCAGATCTCTGAAGGATCCATGAACCCATGAACACTATCTCGTTCTTCCCATTTTGCACTATTCGTTCGTTTGTGTATCTTACAGTAATTTTTATGTCTTGTACTGTACTGCTGCTGCAAAACAACAACTTTCACGACATACGTCAGTGATAATAAACCTGATTTTTTTTAACCAAGAGGGCGGAGGTTTAAAGTCAGAGGCGAGAAATTGAAAAGGGACATCGGGGGTGTTCTTCACCCAGAGGGTGGTACGTACTTGAAAGGAGCTGCCAATGGAAGTTGTTGAGGCAGGTACATTAACAACACTTGGACAGGTGCATGGATATCGAAGGTTTAGAGGGATGTGGTCCAAACGCGGGCAAATGGGACCGGTTTAGACGGGAATCTTGGTGGACACGGACCAGTTGGGCCGAAGGTCCTGTCTCCAGTGCTGTGTGACTCTGTGACTCTCCATGAAGCTAAATGTAGGTGTGTAAATGTATGGACCTTGGGGAGTGTTGTAGGACAGAGGGACGTCAGAGCACAGGTACATGGTTCCCGATATTTTTGCACCTCACAGTAAGTTTAGAACTTGCACTGCAATGCTGCCACAGAACAATACAGTTCACGACATGCGTCAGTGATAACCAACTTGAGTCTGGTTCCACCTTGCCAACCAGCTGTTTATTTCTGCTGCGTTCAGCTGTCCGGCCTGAAGGATCTCATGGAACGGTTGCATTTTGCAGCGCCTTGCACCAATCCCACTCAGCTGGCTCCTTTGAGGCCTTGCCACTTCAGTTCCACAGCTCGCACGTTTAACCCATTTCCCCACTGGTGAGCCTGCAGATGGATATAGAACACAGAACATAGAACAGTACAGCACAACACAGACCAGTCGGCCCACAAGATTAGGCCGACCGTAAAACCTCGCCGAAGACGATCTAACCCCTTCCTCCCACATATCCCTCTATTTTAAATTCCTCCATATGCCTATCTAGTAATCTCATGAATTTGACCAATGTACCTGCCCCCACCGCCGCCGCAGGCAGCGCATTCCACGCCCTAACCACTCTCTTCGTAAAAGGCCTTCCTCTGATATCTCCCTTGAACTTCCCACACATTACTTTAAAGCCATGCCCTCTTGTGTTGAGCATTTGATGCCTTGCGAAAGAGGCGCTGGCTGTCCACTCTATCTCTATCTCTCAATATTTTGTAAACCTCTATCATGTCTCCTCTCATCCTCCTTCTCTCCAAAGAGTAAAGCCCTAGCTCGCTCAGTCTCTCCTCATAATGCATACTCTCCAAACCAGGCAGCATCCGGGTAAATCTCCTCTGCACCCTTTCCAACGCTTCCACGTCCTTCCTATAATGAGGCGACCAGAACTGGACACAGTACTCCAAGTGCGGTCTAACCAGAGTTTTATAGAGTTGCATCATTACCTCGCGGCTCTGAAACTCAATCCCTCGATTTATGAAAGCTAACATCCCATAAGCTTTCTTAACTATCCCACCCACCTGTGAGGTAACTTTCAGGGATCTGTGGACATGGACCTCCAGATCCCTCTGCTCCACACGCACAGAATCCTGACATTAACTTTGTACTCCCCCTTGGAGTTTGTCCTTCCAAAGTGTACCACCTCATATTTCACCGGATTGAACTCCATCTGCCATTTCTCAGCTCAGATCTGCATCCTATCAATCTTCCTCTGCAATATTCGACAGTCCTCTACACCATCCACAACACCACCGACCTTTGTGTCGTCTGCAAACTTGCCAACCCACCCCTCTCCCCCCTTATCCGTGATTAATAAAAATCACGAAAAGCAGAGGTCAAGAACTGATCCGTGTGGGACACCGCGAGTGACAGCCCTCCAATCTGAATGCACTCCCTCCACGACAACCCTCCTGCCTTCTACAGGCAAGACCGTTCTGAAATCACATGGACAAGCTTCCCTGGATCCCATGCCCTCTGACCTTCTGAAGAAGCCCACCATGTGGAACCTTGTCAAATGTCTTACTAAAATCCATGCAGACCATATCTACTGCACTGCCCTCATCAATCTTTCTGGTCACCTCTTCAAAGAACACTCTCAGGCTTGTGAGACATGATCTGCCCTTCACAAAGCAATGCTGGCTGTCCCTGATCAGACCATGATTCTCCAAATGCTCATAGATCCTGTCTCTCAGAATCCTTACCAACAGCTTGCCCACCACAGACGAAAGGCTCGCTGGTCTATAATTCCCTGGACTATCCCTACTACCTTTATTTGTCGGTAAGTTATTGTATGGAATTCAGATGTATATACATTTGGAAAGGCAGAAGTTGATTAGGGACAGTCAACCCGGCTTTGTGCATTGGAAATCATGTCTCTTGAGATTTTTTTTTGTGAAGAGGTAACGTAGAAGGGCGATGAGGGCAGGGCGGTAGACGCCTTCTGTATGGACTTCAGTCAGGTTCTGGTAAGGTTCCGCATGGGAGTGCAATGGAAAGTTAGATCGCATGGGATCCAGGAGAAGCTATCCAATTGGATACACAATTGACTTGATGGTATTAAGCAGAGAGCGATGTTGAAAGGTTGCTGTCGAACTGGAGGCCCGTGATTAGAGGCGTTCCCCAGGGCTCGGAGCTGGGTCCATTGCTGCTTATCATCTATATCATTGAGTTGGAAGAGAATGTACAAGGCACGGTTAGTAATCTGCGGATTACACTACAAGAGCTGGTGCCGTTCACAGTGAAGATGGTTATCAGGATTTAGAAAGGGATCTTGACCAGCTGTGTTGGTGGGCCGAGGAATGTCAAATGGAGTTACATTCGGAAAAGTTCCTTTCAAGAAGACAAATCAGGGTAGGACTTACACAATGAACAGCAGGGCCCTGGGGAGTGTTGGAGAACAGCGGGATCTAGGAGTACAATACATGGTTCCCTGAGAGTGGCGTCACAGGTAGACTGAGGAAGGCGTTTGTCACCCTGGCCTTCATCGGTCAGGGGACTGAGTCCAGGAGTCGGGAGGTCATGCTGCAGTTGTACAAGACGTAGGTGAGGCCGCCACTGGAGGATTGTGTTTAGTTTTCGTTACCGTGTTATAGGAAAGACGTCATTATGCCAGAAAGAGTGCAAAGATTTACGGGAACATTTCCAGGACTGGAGGGCTTGGGTTATAAGGAGAAAGGACAGTGGATAGTTTTCCCTGCAGCGTCGGAGGCTGAGGGGTGACCTTACTGAGATTTAAAACGTCATGAGGGGCCGCCATCAGGTGAATTCGCACACTTTTTTTCCCAAGGTAGGGGAGTTTAAAACTCGAGGGCATATGTTTCAGGCGAGAGGGAATGACTTGAAAGGTATCTGAGAGCCAACTTTTTTTTTCACACAGAGGGTGTTGAGAACCTGGAACAAGCTGCCAGAGGAAGTAGTCGAGGCGGGTACAATAACAACATTTGGAAGAGAGTTGGACAGGTATATTGGATAGGAAATGTTCAGAGGGATAATCTCTCTCTCTCGCTGTCCGTCTCACACTCTCTCTGTCTGTATCTCTCTCTCCCTCTCTCTCTCTGTCTCTGTCTCTGTCTCTGTCTGTATGTCTTTCTCCGTCTCTCTCTCTCTCGCTCTCTCTTATTTTGAGATGTTGCTAGATGTTGTGTCCAGGCTTTCAAAGCATCTTATCCGGACATCTCGAATGAAATGCCGATCAGATTCAATCAGTGCCGATCATTTTGCAAGGATACCCATTCTCTCACATCGCAAAGAATCATTCCATTAACCCTTCGTGTGCCACAACATAAAAGACAGCCTCTGCCTATCACGATCCATCTAATGGTGATCAGCGAACCACAGCGCTGTTATTCGTGTCTATCTGTGTCTCACTCTGTATCTCCTCCCCATCTCCCCCTCTCTTTTTCCGAAACTCTCACACTCTCTCTCCAGTCTCTCTCTTTCCTTGTCCTCCCTCTTTCCGCTCCCTCTCTTTGTCTCTTCCTTCCCCCCCACCCACCTCTCTCGCTCTGTTGTCCTTCTCTCCGTCTCTTATCTCTCTCCCTCCCTTCTCTCGATCTCTGCTGTCGATCTCTGCTCTCACTTCCTGCCGTTCCCTTTCTCCCGCACTTTGTGCCACTGCCTGGCTCTTCTTCTTCCATTCTCCCCCTTAAACCGTCCGTTCAGTCTGCCTCAGCCTCTCTTTCTCTCGCACCCCACCCCCCGTCCCTATTTCAGTATGTTGCTGAATGTCGTGCGAGGCTTTCCGCAGATGCTGTCTCAGCCAATTAAATGAACCGCCAGGGGGGATCACGTGACACTCAACGCACACTTATGCAACTTTCAAACCTTTATTATATTAACTCCAGGTATGCCGGAGGATTAATGATCGTTAAAACTCCCTGGACTATTAACAGCCTGTCCGTTTCTCAGTTCCAGCAACCCCGTCTCACGATCTCACAGCAGTGTAGCGGTTGGCGTGACGCTATTAGAGCGCCAGCCACCCGGGTTCAATTCCAGCCGCTGTCTGTAAGGAGTTTGTACGTTTTCCCCGTGTCTGCGTGGGTTTCCTCCGGGTGCT
This sequence comes from Pristis pectinata, assembly GCF_009764475.1. Classification (NCBI taxonomy): domain Eukaryota; kingdom Metazoa; phylum Chordata; class Chondrichthyes; order Rhinopristiformes; family Pristidae; genus Pristis; species Pristis pectinata. The sequence goes on along the minus strand of NC_067449.1, from coordinate 2,174,316 downwards.
CCGGTTTCCTCCCACATTGCAAGGACGTAGGGGTTAGGAAGTTTTGGGCATGCTGTGCTGGCGCTGGAAGCGTGGCGACACTTGCGAGCTGCCCCCAGAACACTCTACGCAAAGGACGCATTTCACTGTGTGTTTCGATTTAAGGTGACTAATAAACATAGGTCATAGAACATGGAACAATTACAGCACAATTCAGGCCCTTCGGCCCACAAAGCTGTGCCGAACATGTACCTACCCGAGAAATTACTAGGCTTACTCATAGCCCTCTATTTTACTCTGCTCCATATACCTATCTAAAAGTCTCGAAAGACCCTATCGTATCAGCCTCCACCACCGTTTCCGGCAGCCCATTCCACGCACTCACCACTCTCTGAGTAAAACCCCTATCCCTGACATCTCCTCCATATCTAATCCCCGGCACCTTAAACATATTCTGGCCACCAGTTCAGCCCTGGGGAAAAGCCTTTGACTATCTACCCTATCAATACCTCTCATGATCTTATACACCTCAGTCAGGTCCCCCCTCATCCTCCGTCTCTCCAAGGAGAAAAGGCCGAGTTCCCTCAACCTGCTTTCATAAGGCATGCTCCGCAACCCAGGCAGCATCCTTGTAAATCTCCTCTGCACCCTCTCTATGGCTTCCACATCTTTCCTGTAGTGAGGCGACCAGAACTGAGCAGAATACTGCAAGTGGGGTCTGACCAGGGACCTATATAGCTGCAACAATACCTCACGGCTCCTAAATTCAATTCCCCGATTGATGAAGGACAATACGCCCTATGCCTTCTTAACCACAGAGTCAACCTGCGCCGCCACTTTGAGCGTCCTCTGGACTCCGACCCCAAGATCCCTCTGATCCTCCGCGCTGCCGAGAGTCCTACCATTACGACTATATTCTGCCAACATATTTGACCTACCAAAATGAACCACTTCACACTTATCTGGGTTGAACTGATATCTTGTCTATCTTGTCTTATCTTGTATTATCTTATCTTATCTTCTCAGCCCATCACGGCCAATGGAGGAATTTCGAGCAAAACATAAACTGTCGAAGGAACTCGGAGACACAAGAGGCAGCAGATGGGGAAATCAAAAGCAAGGCGGCGAGGAACTGAGCGGGTCACTCGTCCTGGCACCTAGTTTCTTTTATTTCCGCCTCTCAGTCCATCTCCCCATCAGCCGCACACTTCTCCCACCGGGTCCCCTTCTGGCACCACCCCATCCACCCCACCTCGCGTAAAACAAACCAAAGGGGGAAATCAGCGGTCCAGGAACTACCCATGGAGGCAATGGGATGGTCGGCGTTTCGTGTCGCTGCCCTGAAACGGGAGACTCCAAATGCAGGACTCGACTCGAAACATCGACCACCCGGTGGTCTCAGCGGATGCTGCCCAACCCGCCGAGTTCCTACGGCAGTTTCTTTTTTTTATTTGCTGCAGATCTCAGCATCTGCCATCCCTTGTCTCTCCATTATAATACACTCCATGCTAATCCTTCCCATCCTTTCAGCCAGAGCCCCTTCCCCCCCCCCCCCCCCCACAGAACTGCGGTCGCTGCCGAGCTCCACAGTTCGGTGCGGACTCACCCTGCTCGGCGACGCGTTCCCGGGGACGACTCCACCGTGTCTGCGCCGGCGCTTGTGGGCTGTATCAGGGAAACAAAGGACTGCCGATGCTGGAGTCCGGATGACAAACACGATGACGCCGGAGGAAATCAGCTGGCTGGGCAGCATCCGTGGAGAAAAGCAGGCGGTCAACGTTTCTGGTCGGGACCCATTCTTCAGGACTGAAGATAAGAAAAAAGGGGAAGCCCAATATGTAGGGGGGGGGGGGAAGCAGAGCGGTGATAGGTGGACAATAGAAGGGAGGGCGGGGTGACACAGCGTGGTGATAGGCTGATGCGAGAGGAGGAGGGGAGAGCAGATCTACCGGGCATTGGGTCAAAGGTTAGAAGGGAGAGGTAAATAAGAGAACTAGTAAAGGGTATCAGGTTGAATTCATGCTTCTCGCACACAGATGCCCCCTTGGTTGGAGACATTCTGTAAATGATCCGCCTTCGTTCGCCCTGGTGCGGTAATGCTCTCCCGGGCCGGGTGTCAGTCTCCCTGACCCAGTATATGTCTGGCCGGTTCCCGTGAGGATTCGTGGACTGGATGACCGACATGGATGGGGAAATATACAGACTGCAGACACCGCCTGCCCGCTCCTGCTCTGGGCGGAGACGTCAGCTGGACTGCCTGCCTTGTGCTGTTCGGCAAGGGACAGTAGGCGGATCTGCCGAGGGCTGTGCGAGTTGCGCGGACCTGTTCTGCCTTGTGAACGGCATTCCTGAATCGACTTGCCCTGTGCATTGCTGTCAGGAGTTTGGCTGAGGTGATGGGCTGTGCTGCCCTCTGCCGCGAAGAGGGCAGAACGCGTGAAGTGAGCGGATCGGCCCTCACATGGAAAATAGAGAAACTCTCTCTCCTCTTTCCCTTCCTCTCTTTTCTTTACCTCTCTGTATCTCTGTCTCTCTCGTTCTCTCTTTTGATGACTTGCCTGTTCTCTCTCAATTTCTTCATTACCACATTCTCTCTTTTCCCCCTCTCTTTCTCCCTCCCCAACTTTCCGCTCCCCAATCTTTTGGTTTTCTGCCTGAACACTCTCTCTCTCTCTCTCTCTCTCTCTCTCTCTCTCTCTCTCTCTCTCTCTCTCTCTCTCTCTCTCTCTGTCTATATCTCTCTGTCTATCACTTTTACTCTCTCGGTATCTTTTCTCCCTCACTTTATTTCTCCTTCTGTCCTTCTCGTTGTCAACCAGTCTCGCTAACCTCTCCCTCCATTGACCTGCTCTCCTTCACTCAAACTCTCCTCTCTTTCACTCTCTGTCATTCGTTCTTAATCGCTCCCTATTCCGCTCTTTAGCTGTTCAACCTCCATCCCTGTCTCTCTCTCCCCCTCCCCCTCTCTCCATCTCTCTCCATTTCTCCCCATCTCTCCCCATCTCTCTCTCTCTCTCTCTCTCTCTCTCTCTCTCTCTCTCTCTCTCTCATCTCTCTCTCTCTCTCTCTCTCTCTCTCTCTCTCTCTCTCTCTCTCTCTCTCTCTCTCTCTTCATTACGCTCTCTATTCTCGTTCTCTCGGCAGTGCACTGTAGTATGGCGGTCAGCCTAACGCTATTACAGCGCCAGCAACCCGGGTTCAATTCCGGACGCTGTCTGTAATGAGTTTGTACGTTCTCCCCGTGTGTCTGCGTGTGTTTCCTCCGGCTGACTCGCTTCCCTCCCACATTCCAAAGGCGTACAGGTTAGGAAGTCGTGGACGTGCTATGTTGGTGCCAGAAGTGTGGTGGCACTTGCGGGCTGCCCCTAGAACACACTAAAGATTCATTTCACTGTGTGTTTCGATGTACATGTGACTAATAAAGAAATTTTAACTCATCGGTCTGATCTTATCCTATTTTATTTATCTCTATCCACTTGTCACTCTCTCTCTCTCTCTCTTTTCCCCTCTCTGTCTCTCTCTCACTCCCGATCCCTCTCGTTCCTTACCTCCCTTTGTCCCTCTTCTGCTCGCACGTCCTCCCTGTCACCGCATGACTTTCCCCCTACCACCCCAAGCGATCAGTTTTCCTTCCTCATTTTCAAGACGTAGGGGATGGGAGACTCCTTGTCGGCTGTAATTTGTCGCGGATGTATTTGGGTGGTGGAACTGATACGTGCGGGACACGAATGGCAAATCAGCAACGGAATAATATTTTTTTGAGAGATGGCATGGACTCGGTGGGTCGAATGGCCTCCCTTGACTCTCAGAAGGGAGAATGAAAAATGAACCGAGAGGCAAGAGACCGCAGCTGCTGGAATCCGGGGCAAAAGTAAAACAAGCTCCGGGAGGAGCTCGGCGGGTCTGTGGAGGGGAATGGACCGTCGACATTTCGCGTCACCTGGACTCGTTGCCGACCACCTGCGACTGGATTGGACTCATCTGGACTGAGAGAGCGGGTGGAGATCGCCAATGGAAAGGTGATCGGATCTTTCAGACGAAGAAAAAGGGAAAGAGAGTTTCTCTATTTTCCATGAGAGGGCGGATCCGATCACTCCTTTCCATTGGCTATCTCCCTGCAAGGCGTGGAGCGAGAGTTGTCGGGCGAAATGTGGATCAGGGTGAAGAGTGGGGCTGGTAGGCAGATGCAGGTGCGGAGGGCTGATCGGGACCATGGTGGGCGGAGCGCGGGTGCTCTGCAGAGCGGTCCAGGTCACCCGAAACGTCGACGACTGTCCATTCCCCTCCACATGCTCCCTGATCCGCTGAGGTCCTCCAGCAGTGCGTTGGGTTGCTTATTTTTGCCAGAATCATCAGCCCCATCCGATCCTGTTAGCGTCCGGTGGCTGCAGAATCTGCGTTTCTGGATTGTTCCTGTGTGGAGCTCCGGGCGGGGCTGGTTGCCCCGCGGTGCCTTCGTTGCAATGTCAGGGGCGAGGCTCCAATGTCCCTGCTCTGCGCTGTCCAGTCCGCTCCTATGCGGGAGCCAGTGAACATTGCAGGGAAGATGGACCCGCCGGAGTCCGCGGGCTGGATTCCAAATCCGCATTCCTCTCCTTCGTGCCGAGGGCGGTGGTGGGCGCGTCGGATTGCAGAGACGGCCTGTCCCGTCCGGCCCGGTGAACGAGAACAAATTGCCTTCTGGCAAAGCGTTCTGGCTTGTATAGTGTCCAGAAATGTTGGCTCAATTCCAGTTCTGCATTCCTGACCTCTGTTCCAAAGGACGGCAGGACTGCAGAGACCGCCTTTCCCTTTCTAACCTCCGATCGGACTGAATTACAAAACATATTTTCGCGCCGGTTGCCCCGGTTTCGTTCCCCTTCCCCACTTGGCTACATCTGCCTGCCACCCACACACTTAACCCACTGAATCCCCTCACCCCCTGACAACCGGTTCTATCTCCCCATCATCCCTCCCTTACTTGGCCCAACTTATCACATTTCTCACGTCAGATTCCTGAACTCGTAGCTTCTTGCATCTCCAATGAACATGGATGAGTACAGCGAAGGAGGAGGATATTCGGCCCATCATGTCTGTTCCGATCATGAAACTAATTTCAACAGAACATCTGCCCTCACCTGGTCCATATCCCCCCAATCCCTGCTCATTCACCTGTCCGTCTCAATTCCATGGTGTTAAGGTTTCTGCTTTCACCAACTCTGGAAGCGCGTTCCAGGAACCTACCACGATCCGTGTAAAAACAAACCCGCAGTAAACCTCCTTTAAACCATTCCCCTCTCACCTTCAACCTATGCCCTCGAATGATTGACATTTCCGCCCTGGGGGAAATCGACACTTACAATCTACACTGTGTTATGCCTATAATGAATTTGTTAACTTCCAACAGGTCTCCCCTCACCCTCCAACACTCCAGAGAAAACAGCCCAAGCTGGCCCAACCTCTCCATGTAGCCAATGCTCTCCAATCTAGGCTGTATCTTGGTAAAACTCTTTTGCAACCTCTCCAGTCACCCGCACCCTTGCGGTAACGGGGCGACCAAAACTGTAGCCAATGCTGCAAGAGCGGCTTGACCAAAGTTGTATATAGCTGCATCAAGACTTCCCCGACCCTTATACTCAACGCCCCGAAAGATCAAGGAGAGCGTGCCGTAGGCCTTCTTTACCGCCATGTCTACTTGTGCGGCTGGGATCTAACTCAGCGGTTGTGGGAGCTTATATATATAGAATCACAGGTCCACGGGAGTAGATTACCGACTGGGATATGATACAAGGTTTGTGGTCTTTTTATTTAGAATAAGAGATCCCTGGGAGTTAAGTAACGTTTGGGATCTAATCCACGGGTTCGGGGGGTTTATAAATAGAATAACAGATCCCCGGGAGTGGGTTAGAGGCTGGGATCTAATCCAGGCGTTCGGGGGTCTTATATACAGAGTAACAGGACCAGGAGAGTTGGTTACAGTCTGGTATCTGATCCAGAGGTTCGGGGGTTGGTATAGAGAATAACAGATGTCCATTAGTGGGTTACAGGCTAAGATCTATCCGGGTTTGGGAATTGGGGTGCTTATATATATAACATATCCTCGGGAGTGGGTTAGAAGCTGGGATCTAGTCCAGGGGTTCGGAGGGTCGAAATATCGAATAAAAGATCCCCGGGTGTGGTTTACAGGCTGGGATGTAATCCACCGCTTCAGGGGTTTTATATATCGAATAACAAATCTCAGGAGTGAGTTACAGGCTAGGGTCTGATCCAGGCGTTCGGGGGGCGGGGGGATATGTATAGAATACCGGTCCTGGGGAGTGGGTTACCGGCTGGAATCTGATCCACGGGTTCGGAGAGTGTTTAAATATAGAATAACAGGTCCCCGAGGGTGCGTTACAGGCTGGGATCTGATCCAGGGGTTCAGAGGGGTTAATATATATAGAATAATAGATTACCGGGAGTGGGTTACAGGCTGGGATCTGATCCAGGGGTTCGGGGAGTTTATATATAGAATAACAGGCCTCGGGAGTGGTTTACAGGCTGGGATATGATCCAGGGGTTCGGGGGGTTATATATAGAATATCAGGTCCCCTGGAGTATAACAGAATAAACGTTTCGACGATGTGTGCTTCATCCACTAACGCAGCCAGTGCGTTTCAGGCACTCACCAGTTTCTGTGTAAAAAACGTAACAAATCTCCTTCAAACATTCCCCTTGTCACCTTCAACATGCTCTCTAAAACCTGACATTTCTACCCTAGGGACAAAGAGGCACCGAGTATCCACAATGTTTTGACCCATCATGAATATATAAACCTCTATCAGGTGGCCCGCTCAGCCTCTGGCGCTCCAGAGAAAACAATCGCAATTTGTCCAACCTCTCTTCACAGCTCATTCTCTTTAATGCAGACAGCACTCCGGTGAAACTCTCCTGCACCATCGCTAAAGCCCCCGCATGCTTCATGTGAGGTGGCAACCAAAATACACCAAATGTGACCAAAGTTGTAAACAGCGGCACCAAGGTTTTATTCGGCTTCATGAGATAGTATCGCGTCTGCTCCCTAAAATATAGAAAAGAAAATTACAGTACAGGAAGAGTCCCTTCGACCCAACTGTGCTGTTTCCTTCGTCAAGACGTCGCCCTTGCTGCCCCCAGTTTGGCTCTCGGTCAAACAAAATCCTGATGACTATGTTCTATTGACAGGTGTCCCCTGCAGGTGTGCGGGAGGAGATTAGATTTAGCTTAAGCTTCGAGGGCCGAGACACAAATAGATAAACCTCCTCCTATCCCGTGGCTAACATCTCTGCTGATCCTGCTGTGCCTGCGGAAATCCATCACGCTACATTAATCTGCGTTGGAAATGTACTGACGAAATTATTCAAATGAATAAAGATATTGCTATTGCTTGAAACCATGAGATGAAGCATTTGAAGCTTTATTGAGCTGCACTGAGCGATTAGCTATGTAAGTAAAACAACTTGTCAAGCAATTTAATAATACGTTTTGAGTTCTGAGCTCGCTATACAAGCCCAAGCAACCTTTATAACCTGAATCTTCGATAGCACCCATCAATCTCCATGAGCTATAGTTTCGCGAATCCAAATGTTCATCAAGGAAACCCGCACAACACCGATCACGTGTTACGCACGTGTGAAGATTTACGTCATCAAGCTGCAGGGTCGTGACCGACGTCTGGAGATGACCAGCATTGGCAATGCGCAACGTGAACGCGGCTGGAAAAGTCTTCTCTTTCCTTGGAATTACAGCTCTGTATCAGGAGAATGTCACCGGATTCCGCTTCCCCTCAGAAAAAAAACTAATTGCTTAAGGATTCTATTGGGTCGTTGAGCTCGGTAAAACGTATCTACTTCATTACTTAATCAACATTTTTTAAAAAGAAGTTTTCCCGCGCATAATGTACTCCCGCTAAATGAAAGCCTTGGTTGCAGGTCCGCTTATGATCCAGAAAACCAATACCAGCAGTTGCCTCCCCGATTGCCTCCTATAGAAATAAGCGAGGAATTTATGATACTCCTCCCTTGTTTCTTAATTTGCAAGAAATGTTGACTTTCTTATAAATCTCCCAAACTGCCCGAATCTACAGGCCAATGGGACTCCCGCTTTAAATAGTAGGAATTGTGGTCGTCCAGGTGGCTGCTTTTGAGAGGCCGAGACGATACAGGCGTCCATCAGTGTTTCTATCGACATATCTATTTATTAGTGGGGACTGAGGGTGGAGGGTGAGCAGGACTATATGCAGATCAATACATAGATAGACAGATAGATGGGTGAATAGACAGATAGATATGTAGATAGAGAGAGAGAGACGGGGATGGATGGATGAATAGATCGAAAGATAGACAGACAGAGTGATGTACTGAGACATAGATATATAGACAGACAGATAGATAGATAGACAGACATAGATAGATAGATAGACAGACAGACAGACAGACAGACAGACAGACAGACAGACAGACAGACAGACAGACAGATAGATAGATAGATAGATAGATAGATAGATAGATAGATAGATAGATAGATAGATAGATAGATAGATAGATAGATAGATAGATAGATAGATAGATAGATAGATAGATAGATAGATAGATAGATAGATAGATAGATAGATAGATAGATAGATAGATAGATAGATAGATAGATAGATAGATAGATAGATAGATAGTTATATGAATGGGTGGATGGATGCAAGAAAGAAAGAAAGACAGAAAGAAAGCTGGACAGAGGGCAGGACACCGTGGAACGGTGGGCGGAGATAACGGGTGGGCGCTAGAGGTGGAAAAAGGGTTTGAGATTATGTACGTAGGGTGGGCGTGTGGGTCGCCATGGAAGAACCTGGCTCTGTCCGTGGGCACGGCGTATCGGAAGAGAGCGCGCAACGCACAGGGGTTGGATGACCGAAGCCACGTCAGCATGGATGGTAGCGAAACTTCGAAGCTGCAACGCGCTGAGTGGCTGCGAGAGGTTGGAGGGCGGGAGATCCTATTGGGAGCGGGAGTGAGTGTTCTGGGAAGCCAGAGGACACCTGGAGGGAATATCTTTCAGGTGAGGGGGATAAGATTAACGGAGATTTACGTGGCAAGTTTTTGTTTACAGAGAGGGTGGTAAGTGTCAGGAACGCACTGGGAGAATTGGTCGTGCACGCAGATACAACAGGAACGCTTAAGAGGCATATAGACGGGCACTGAACATGCAGGAGACGGAGGGAAATGTACCATGTGCAGGTGAATGGTATTCGTTCGATGTTCAGGTTCAGCGGAGATTGGGAGGTTCAGGGGAGATGTCAGCGGGAGGTATTTCTCCCAGAGAGTGTTTGGTGCATGGAATGCACCGCCTGGGTTGGTGGCGGAGGCAGATACATTGGACAGGTTCAAGAGTTTGTTGGATAGGCACATGGAGCAATGTGAGATAGAGGGATCTGCGGGAGGAAAGGGTTAGATAGTGTGAGGGTGGTTTGATGGACGGCACAACATGGTGGGCCGAAGGGCCTGTTTTGTGCTGTATGGTTCTATGGTTTTGGTTCTATGGTACATCGTGATCAGCACATTCATGGTGCGCCGAACTGTTCTACATTCTGTGTCAATGGGGCCGAGTTGATTCGAGGTCACGGCACGTTGAACCGGAGAAGATATATTGAAACTCGGGACCCGGGGGGTGGGAGGGGTAAGAGGTTAGGTCACGGGGTGTGGAATCGCTGGGATCTTGCATCTGAATGGCACTGGCGGACCGGAAGGCGGATATGTATCCAGCAGCGAAGCGCAAAGCAGAACGTTCTCCAAGAACACTGAAGCGACAGTAGATATTGAAATCTTCCCAGACCGTGTCCTTACGCGAAGCAAAGGCAGAGGCAACAGCCATTACGAGCGTGAGTCGGGCATGAGAGTCAACGAGCCCGGATCTCGGTGGCGTTCAGTCATTGTCGCCCTCACGCACGCATTGGCCCCCTTCCGGCAACTC
>NC_067449.1:2156880-2159380 GCF_009764475.1 Pristis pectinata | reverse complement strand
CGGAGGATGAATAAAGCAGAAAGTAGGAAGACCCAAGAGAAAGACAGGCAGATTGATAGATAAATAGATAAAGAGATATTCAGCGAAGCAGGTAAATAGAGAGAGAAGACAGATGTGTTTCACAGATTGTTATGAAAATAGATAGGTGTATCTAATTTATAAACATTGATATTGTTAGATGCTAAAATTGGCTATTGGAACATTGACAAATAGAATGATCGATAGAAATATTTGCAGATTGTGAGGTAGAGACAATCACATTGGATGGGTAAATGGATTGACAGAGAGAGACAGAGAGATAGATAGATGGTTAATCGATAGATAGATAGATAGATAGATAGATAGATAGATAGATAGATAGATAGATAGATAGATAGATAGATAGATAGATAGATAGATAGATAGATAGATAGATAGATAGATAGATAGATAGATAGATAGATAGATAGATAGATAGATAGATAGATAGATAGATAGATAGATAGATAGATAGATAGATAGATAGATAGATAGATAGATAGATAGATAGATAGATAGATAGATAGATAGATAGATAGATAGATAGATAGATAGATAGATAGATAGATAGATAGATAGATAGATAGATAGATAGATAGATAGATAGATAGATAGATAGATAGATAGATAGATAGATAGATAGATAGATAGACAGACGGACGGAAGGGGCCACTGTCGGACTTGCAGATCGAATGAACGTTCGTGGTCTGGAAACAGAAACTGCTCTCCGAGGGGCCGAGTGTCTTTTACGTTCTGCTCTTACGGAAACTGCGCATATTTGCAACGCAATCCAAAAGCGAACTGGCGGTTTTCTTCTATATAAAGAGGCAGCTGAGTCCAGCCCATGGCATAGCTCACGAAGGCAGATGGACACTGGGTGGGTTCTCATTTGTCATCTAATCCTTTATAGTTACCGACCCTCCTTTCTCTGATACCCTGGGATGTCTTACAGTGACTGTAATTGTGCCACCTCACTGCGACCATTGCAGCTGGAAAGTGTACCTGTGCAATACGCGGAGTGGTCGTCTGTTTTCTTCAGCTCATAGACAATGTAATCGGTGCAGTTTTTAACCTTGATCTCCTGAGTCCTTTCGCAGGCGTCGCTCTCTTTGCTGAAACAAATTGTGTTGTTCACCACTCCCTGCTCCACGGTTGGATGGCCACCTGTTGAATTTGCAGTGTAATTCACATCAGTCCTGCACAATGGGAATATGAATGATCGGGGTTTCTCTAAATTCTGAACCTACCTTGTATCCAGCCCGGATGTATCGTCGAGCAGTGATCCTTTGAGATAAGAGTCTCAGGAATCTTCCATCCCCCGAAACTGCAACGACAACCACAGACTCTTCATCCGAACTCTGCGCTACATCAGCTGTGAGAATGGCTGGTGTACGGAGAGGGAGACTAGAGACTGGGGCGTAACTTGTGACCCCTCCCCTCCCTGCTCGATCCTACACACAGAGTTATTCAGGAAATCCTCCTGCACTCCAAGTCCCGATTGCTGCCCCCACATGTATCCCCAGGTTCCGTCCAAACCTCTGTACCTGATGGACATTCGCCGGCATCAGAGCGGGCGGCAAAGTGGAGCAGCTGGGAGGGTCGCTGCCTCGCAGCGCGGCTAATCTGGTATCAAGTCTTGGGTGAAAGCTCTGTGGCGTTTGCAAGTCATCTGCGCGACCGCCTGGTGTCCCTCCGACTGCTCTGCATTCCTCGTACATGCCAACAACCTGAGGCTTCGGAGATTAATTGGCCACTGTCAATGACAGCTGAGTGGCAGCTTCTGGGATCGTTTCTTATGAATATGGGGCGAATAGAGAATTTGATGTTAATGTCTATTTGATGCTCGGTGCTCACACGGTGGGCCGAAGGCACTGTTACCTTGCTGTATCTTTCCAGTCGAATTCACCTACTCTCTATTAACGTTCTGGCTGCATTACCTCTTCCCATGCTGACATCTTTAGTTCACTGATCTGCGGCTGCCTTGACCCGAGAACGCAACGCATCGTCCCTTTCTTGTTTACCATCGTTTTATTCTGCGTAAGCTCTGCTGACACGTTCGCTACCAATTCCCACTCCATCCCATATCTATGTCTCACGGACACAGTCCCTGGTTCCAACCAGGGCAGCGGCGACCATTTGCGCCTTTGTTCGCTCATCCTGCACTCATTCTGTGAGACGTTCCCCGCCTTCCATCCTACTCCCACGGGTTCTACCGTTCGCCCAAGCGATGCAGCCTCTGATCCGATCGGACCCGACCCGTCTGCGAACAAGAGAACCGGCCAGGACACCAGCTTGATCACAGGGAGAGCTTGCAATCTCCACACAGACTGCGGCCGTGGTCAGCACGGAGATCCGGTCACTGGAGCTGCGATGCAGCAGTTCCATGAGCCGAGATCAATGTGCCTCCCACCTTCTGTTGTTCTGTTCCGTCACTCTATATCCTGCTCTAAACCACGACACGCAGTATATCTGCATGTAGAGG
>NC_067449.1:2149380-2151880 GCF_009764475.1 Pristis pectinata | reverse complement strand
GGTAGGTAGGTAGGTAGGTAGGTAGGTAGGTAGGTAGATAGATAGATAGGTAGATAGATAGATAGATAGATAGATAGATAGATAGATAGATAGATAGATAGATAGATAGATAGATAGATAGATAGATAGATAGATAGATAGATAGATAGATAGATAGATAGATAGATAGATAGATAGATAGATAGATAGATAGATAGATAGATAGATAGATAGATAGATAGATAGATAGATAGATAGATAGATAGATAGATAGATAGATAGATAGATAGATAGATAGATAGATAGATAGATAGATAGATAGATAGATAGATAGATAGATAGATAGATAGATAGATAGATAGATAGATAGATAGATAGATAGATAGATAGATAGATAGATAGGTAGGTAGGTAGGTAGGTAGGTAGGTAGGTAGGTAGGTAGGTAGGTAGGTAGGTAGGTAGGTAGGTAGGTAGGTAGGTAGGTAGGTAGGTAGGTAGGTAGGTAGGTAGGTAGGTAGGTAGGTAGGTAGGTAGATAGATAGATAGATAGATAGATAGATAGATAGATAGATAGATAGATAGATAGATAGATAGATAGATAGATAGATAGATAGATAGATAGATAGATAGATAGATAGATAGATAGATAGATAGATAGATAGATAGATAGATAGATAGATAGATAGAAAGACAGACAGACAGACAGACAGACAGACAGAAAGACAGATGGAAGGGGCCACTGTCGGAATTGCAGATCGACTGAAAGTTCGTGGTCTGGAAACAGAAACTGCTCTCCGCGGCGCCGATTGTCTTTCACGTTCTGCTCTTACGGAAACTGCGCATATTTGCAAGGCAATCCAAATGCGAACTGGCGGTTTTCTTCTATATAAAGAGGCAGCAGAGTCCAGCCCATGGCAAAGCTGACGAAGGCAGATGGACACTGGGTGGGTTCTTATTCGTCATCTAATCCTTTATAGTTACCGACCCTCCTTTCTCTGATACCCTGGGATGTCTTACAGTGACTGTAATTGTGCCACCTCACTGCGACAGTTGCAGCCGGAAAGTGTACCTGTGCAATAAGCGGAGTGGCCGTCTGTTCTCTTCAGCTCATAGACAATGTAATCGGTGCAGTTTTTAACCTTGATCTCCCGAGTCCTTTTGCAGGCGTCGCTCTCTTTGCTGAAACAAACTGTGCTGTTCACCACTCCCTGCTCCACGGTTGGATGGCCACCTGTAAAATTTGCAGTGTAATTCACATCAGTCCTGCGGAATGGGAATATGAATGATCGGGGTTTTTGTAAATTCTGAACCTACCTTGTATCCAGCCCGGATGCCTCGTCGAGCAGTGATCCTTTGAGATAAGCGTCTCAGGCATCTTCCATCCCCCGGAACTGCAACGAAAAACACAGAGTCTTCATCCGAACTCTGCGCTACATCAGCTGTGAGAATGGCTGGTGTACGGAGAGGGAGACTAGAGACTGGGGCGTAACTTGTGACCCCTCCCCTCCCTGCTCGATCCTACACACAGATTTATTCAGGAAATCCTCCTGCACTCCAAGTCCCGATTGCTGCCCCCACATTCCGTCCCCAGGTTCCGTCCAAACCTCTGTACCTGATGGACATTCGCCGGCATCAGAGCGGGCGGCAAATTGGAGCAGCTGGGAGGGCCGCTGCCTCGCAGCGCGGCTAATCTGGTATCAAGTCTTGGGTGAAAGCTCTGTGGCGTTTGCAAGTCATCTGCGCGACCCCCTGGTGTCCCTCCGACTGCTCTGCATTCCTCGTACATGCCAACAACCTGTGGCTTCGGAGATTAATTGGCCACTGTCAATGACAGGTGAGTGGCAGCTTCTGGGATCGTTTCATATGAATATGGGGCGAATAGAGAATTTGATGTTAATGTCTATTTGATGCTCGGTGCTCACACGGTGGGCCGAAGGCACTGTTACCTTGCTGTATCTTTCCAGTCGAATTCACCTACTCTGCAATAACGTTCTAGCTGCATTACCTCTTCCCATGCTGACATCTTCAGTTCACTGATCTGCGGCTGCCTTTACCCGAGAATGCAACGCATCGTCCCTTTCTTGTTTACCATCGTTTTATTCTGCGTAAGCTCTGCTGACACGTTCGCTACCAATTCCCACTACATCCCATATCTATGTCTCACGGACACAGTCCCTGGTTCCAACCAGGACAGCGGCGACCACGAAGCGCCTTTGTTCGCTCATCCTGCACTCATTCTGTGAGACGTTCCCCGCCTTCCATCCAACTCCCAGGGGTTCTACCGTTCACCCAAGCGATGCAGCCTCTGATCCAATCGGACCCGACCCGTCTGCGAACAAGAGAACCGGCCAGGACACCAGCTTGATCACAGGGAGAGCTTGCAAACTCCACACAGACTGCGTCCGTGCTCAGCACGGAGATCCTGTCACTGGAGCTGCGAAGCAGCAGTTCCATGAGCCGAGATAAATGTGCGTCCCACCTTCTGTTGCTCTCTTCCGTCACTCTATATCCTGCTCTAAAC
>NC_067449.1:2129380-2144380 GCF_009764475.1 Pristis pectinata | reverse complement strand
CAACAACTGGTGGCTTCAGAGATTAATTGGCTACTGTCAAGGGTTGCTGGTGGGCAGGTGAGTGACAGCTTCTGGGATCGTTTGATATTTATGTGCGACCAATATATAATATGGTGTAAATGTGTGTTTGATGGTCGATGCACTGGTGGGGGGCCGAAGGCACTGTTTCCGTGCTGTATCTTTCCAGTCGAATTCACCTACTCTCTCTTAATGTTCTGGCTGCATTACCTCTTCCCTTGCTGACATACTGCTCCCTGATCTGCGGCTGCCTTGACCCGAGAACGCAACGCATCATCCCTTTCTTGTTTACCATCGTTTTATTCTGCGAAAGCTCTGCTAACAAGGTCGCTGTCCAAAGTCCCACTCCATCCCATATCCATCCCACACGGTCACAGTCCCTTGCTCCAACCAGGACAGCGGCGACCAAGAAGCGCCTTTGTTCGCTCATCCTGCACTCATTCTGTGAGACGTTCCCCACCTTCCATCCAACTCCCACGGGTTCTACCGTTCACCCAAGCGATGCAGCCTCTGATCCGTACTGACCCGACCCGTCTGCGAACAAGAGAACCGGCCAGGACACCAGCTTGATCACAGGGAGAGCTTGCAAACTCCACACAGACTGCGGCCGTGGTCAGCACGGAGATCCTGTCACTGGAGCTGCGAAGCAGCAGTTCCATGAGCCGAGATAAATGTGCCTCCCACCTTCTGTTGCTCTCTTCCGTCACTCTATATCCTGCTCTAAACCACGACACGCAGAATATCTGCATGCAGAGGCTCGCTTAACCCGTTCACCTCTTCCGACATATGTAAAGTTGCACTAAAAATGGATTGGGGACGCCCTGTATTTTCCGTTATAACTGTTCCCTCCGTTACTTAATGCTTTCTTTGCCACTTCCCTCACTTTACCTCTTAAACCTGTACCATCCATATTCAAGTTTATCGTCACTCTTAGTTTCATCCGTGCAATGCTTTGCTTTGCAATCTGTGCTCCTCCAGGTGTCCTGCAGGACTGTATGATTGACACACGGGTCAGAGCGAGCGGAGTCCGCAGCTGAAGAACAGAATCACACTTAGTGTGAGTATCACCTGCAGTCCACGCATCGCACGGACGTCTGAATACCGAAGTGTCACTGAATCAAAGAATGGGACGGCGGAGCCACATGCCTTTTCGGCCCATCTCGTCCGTGCCCACCATGATGCCCATCATCTCCAAATCCATTTGGCTGCATTCGCACCGTGAAACTCTGCTCCTGTCCAAGTACCTGCCAAGTGTTATTGTCCTCGCCGCCACCACTTCTCTTGGCAGGTGACCGTAACCACCACCCTCTGTGTGAGAACACTGACACCTCAGATTCTCTTTAACTCTCTCCCTTCAATCCTGAAACCTCTGCCCTCTCTCCCGGGAAAAGGACACTGTCCATCTCTCCTATCTGTGTCCCTCGTAAGTTTGTAAACATCATTCAGGTCAGACGTCAGCCTCCTACCTGCGAGAAGAAGCCCACCACATCCATTCTCCCCTTGGTACCACAGCACCCCAGTGCTGGCAACACCCTGGCGAGCATCTTATGCAACCTCTGTCACGATTTCTTGCTGCGATATCATTCTTGTGATAGTACCAGTGGAACCGCGCAGAAAATTCGGTCGCAGCAATGTTTTGCAGAGCTATAACGTGACGTCCCAATTCCTGCAGTAATTACCCCGGCCAATGAAGGCAAACGTGTCAAACGCCTGAGGCATTACCCAATCAACCTGCTTCGCCACTTCCAGTAGAGAGCTGCATATAAAGATAGATCTTTAGATAGATTGTTAGAAAATAGATAGATATGCAGATTGTTCGATAGATAGATAGATAGATAGATAGATAGATAGATAGATAGATAGATAGATAGATAGATAGATAGATAGATAGATAGATAGATAGATAGATAGATAGATAGATAGATAGATAGATAGATAGATAGATAGATAGATAGATAGATAGATGGATGGATGGATGGATGGATGGATGGATAGATAGATAGATAGATAGATAGATAGATAGATAGATAGATAGATAGATAGATAGATAGATAGATAGATAGATAGATAGATAGATAGATAGATAGATAGATAGATAGATAGATAGATAGATAGATAGATAGATAGATAGATAGAAAATAGATGGATATCTGGATAGTTATGTATATAGAAAATAGGTAGGCATATATAGAAAATAGATCGATAGGCAGTTAGACAGACAGATAGATAGACATATAAATAAAAAGAAAGATAGAGATAAATGGATGGATATATAGATTGATAGGGGGATAGATAGATGGATTGAAAGTATAGATCTTTAGAAGGAATGTTAGAAAATATATAGATAGATAGATAGATAGATAGATAGATAGATAGATAGATAGATAGATAGATAGATAGATAGATAGATAGATAGATAGATAGATAGATAGATAGATAGATAGATAGATAGATAGATAGATAGATAGATAGATAGATAGATAGATAGATAGATAGATAGATAGATAGATAGATAGATAGATAGATAGATAGATAGATAGATAGATCGATAGATAGATAGATAGATAGATAGATAGATAGACAGACGGATAGATGGACGGGATAGATAGATATATAGATAGTCTGATAGGCAGATCGATAGTTAGATGGATAGATAGATAGATAGTTAGATAGATAAATACACAGATAGATAGACAGGCAGACTGACAGATAGTTAGATAGGTTGATAGATATATAGAGGGCAGGTGGATAGATGGATGGATATTTAGATAGTTACATAGTTAGATAAATAGAAAGGCACAGATAGATATAGACAAACAGATGGATACATTGATAGGTAGATATATAGAGAGACTGAGAGACAGATAGATAGAGAGACAGTTGGATAGAAAATAAATATATGGATTTTCAGACAGAAAAAAAAATAGATACATCGATAGACAGACAGAAGGTAGATGGATAGATGTACAGGAAGATAGATTGTCACACAGACAGGCAAATAGATAGATAGATAAATAGAATGATGGAGGAGAGATAAATGGATGGATATAGAGATTGATAAACGTATAGATAGATGGGGATATAGAAAGATGGATAGAAAACAGATAGATAGAACCATAGATAGATAAATAGAAAGATAGAGGGGATATAATTGGATGAATATACAGATTGAGAGAAGGATATATTGATTGATATATAGATAGATAGATGGATAGATAGATAGTTAGATAGATAGATAGATAGATAGATAGATAGATAGACAGACAGACAGACAGACAGACAGACAGACAGACAGACAGACAGACAGAGACAGATAGATAGATAGATAGATAGATAGATAGATAGATAGATAGATAGATAGATAGATAGATAGATAGATAGATAGATAGATAGATAGATAGATAGATAGATAGATAGATAGATAGATAGATAGATAGATAGATAGATAGATAGATAGATAGATAGATAGATAGATAGATAGATAGATAGATAGATAGATAGATAGATAGATAGATAGATAGATAGATAGATAGATAGATAGATAGATAGATGGATGGATGGATGGATGGATGGATGGATGGATGGATGGATGGATAGATAGATAGATAGATAGATAGATAGATAGATAGATAGATAGATAGATAGATAGATAGATAGATAGATAGATAGATAGATAGATAGATAGATAGATAGATAGATAGATAGATAGATAGATAGATAGATAGATAGATAGATAGATAGATAGATAGATAGATAGATAGATAGATAGATAGATAGATAGATAGACAGACAGACAGACAGACAGGCAGACAGACAGAGACAGACGGAAGGGCGCACTGTCAGACGGCGATCGACTGAGCTTTCGTGGGCTGGATACAGAAACTGCTCTCCGAGGCACCGATTGTCTTTCACGTTCTGCTCTTACCGAAACTGCGCATATTTGCAACGCAATCCAAATGCGAACTGACGCCTTTCTTCTATAGTCTATAATGAACCAGATGAGTCCAGCCCCCACCACTGGGCATGGCAAAGCTCCGGAAAGCAGATGGGCACTGGGTGCGTTCTCATTCGTCATCTACAGCTTTATAGTTATTGACCCTTCTTTCCTTGATGCCCTGGGATGTCTTACCCTGACCCTCCTTCTGCCAGCACACTGGGAACGTTGCAGCTGGGAAGTGTACCTGTGCAATAAGCGGAGTGTCCGTCTGTTTTCTTCAGCTCATAGACAATGTAATCAGTGCAGTTTTTAACCTTGATCTCCTGAGTCCTTTCGCACTTCCCTTTGCTGAAATAAACTGTTCTGTTCACCACTCCCTGCTCCACGGTGGGATGGCCACCTGTAAAAATTGCAGAGTGTAATTCACATCAGTCCTGCGGAATGGGAATATGAATGATCGGGGCTTTTGTAAATTCTGAACCTACCTTGTATCCAGCCGGGTTGTTTCGTGGAGCAGTGATCATCTGAGATACGAGTCTCCGGAATCTTCCATCCGGCAGAACTGCAACGACAACCACAGAGTCTGCATCCGAACTCCTCGCTTCATCAGCTGTGGAATGCCTGGTGCCCGGAGAGGGAGACTAGATACTGGGACCAAAATTGTGAGACCCTCCCCTCCCTGCTCGATTCTACACACAGATCTATTCACGAAACCCTCCTGCATTGCAAGTCCCGATTGCTGCCCCCACATGTATCGCCAGGTTTTGTCCAAACATCTGTACCTGATGGACATTCGCCACAATCACAGCGGGCGGCACCGTGGCGCTGTTGGGCGGACAGCTGCCTCACAGCGCCAGTGACCTGGTCTTAATCCTCTGCCGCCCTCTGTGTGGAGTTATCACGTCATCTCCGCGGCCGCCTGCTTTTCCTCGGAGTCCTCTGCATTCCTCCCACAGCCCAACAACTGGTGGCTTCAGAGATTAATTGGCTACTGTCAAGGGTTGCTGGTGGGCAGGTGAGTGACAGCTTCTGGGATCGTTTGATATTTATGTGCGACCAATATATAATATGGTGTAAATGTGTGTTTGATGGTCGATGCACTGGTGGGGGGCCGAAGGCACTGTTTCCGTGCTGTATCTTTCCAGTCGAATTCACCTACTCTCTCTTAATGTTCTGGCTGCATTACCTCTTCCCTTGCTGACATACTGCTCCCTGATCTGCGGCTGCCTTGACCCGAGAACGCAACGCATCATCCCTTTCTTGTTTACCATCGTTTTATTCTGCGAAAGCTCTGCTAACAAGGTCGCTGTCCAAAGTCCCACTCCATCCCATATCCATCCCACACGGTCACAGTCCCTTGCTCCAACCAGGACAGCGGCGACCAAGAAGCGCCTTTGTTCGCTCATCCTGCACTCATTCTGTGAGACGTTCCCCACCTTCCATCCAACTCCCACGGGTTCTACCGTTCACCCAAGCGATGCAGCCTCTGATCCGTACTGACCCGACCCGTCTGCGAACAAGAGAACCGGCCAGGACACCAGCTTGATCACAGGGAGAGCTTGCAAACTCCACACAGACTGCGGCCGTGGTCAGCACGGAGATCCTGTCACTGGAGCTGCGAAGCAGCAGTTCCATGAGCCGAGATAAATGTGCCTCCCACCTTCTGTTGCTCTCTTCCGTCACTCTATATCCTGCTCTAAACCACGACACGCAGAATATCTGCATGCAGAGGCTCGCTTAACCCGTTCACCTCTTCCGACATATGTAAAGTTGCACTAAAAATGGATTGGGGACGCCCTGTATTTTCCGTTATAACTGTTCCCTCCGTTACTTAATGCTTTCTTTGCCACTTCCCTCACTTTACCTCTTAAACCTGTACCATCCATATTCAAGTTTATCGTCACTCTTAGTTTCATCCGTGCAATGCTTTGCTTTGCAATCTGTGCTCCTCCAGGTGTCCTGCAGGACTGTATGATTGACACACGGGTCAGAGCGAGCGGAGTCCGCAGCTGAAGAACAGAATCACACTTAGTGTGAGTATCACCTGCAGTCCACGCATCGCACGGACGTCTGAATACCGAAGTGTCACTGAATCAAAGAATGGGACGGCGGAGCCACATGCCTTTTCGGCCCATCTCGTCCGTGCCCACCATGATGCCCATCATCTCCAAATCCATTTGGCTGCATTCGCACCGTGAAACTCTGCTCCTGTCCAAGTACCTGCCAAGTGTTATTGTCCTCGCCGCCACCACTTCTCTTGGCAGGTGACCGTAACCACCACCCTCTGTGTGAGAACACTGACACCTCAGATTCTCTTTAACTCTCTCCCTTCAATCCTGAAACCTCTGCCCTCTCTCCCGGGAAAAGGACACTGTCCATCTCTCCTATCTGTGTCCCTCGTAAGTTTGTAAACATCATTCAGGTCAGACGTCAGCCTCCTACCTGCGAGAAGAAGCCCACCACATCCATTCTCCCCTTGGTACCACAGCACCCCAGTGCTGGCAACACCCTGGCGAGCATCTTATGCAACCTCTGTCACGATTTCTTGCTGCGATATCATTCTTGTGATAGTACCAGTGGAACCGCGCAGAAAATTCGGTCGCAGCAATGTTTTGCAGAGCTATAACGTGACGTCCCAATTCCTGCAGTAATTACCCCGGCCAATGAAGGCAAACGTGTCAAACGCCTGAGGCATTACCCAATCAACCTGCTTCGCCACTTCCAGTAGAGAGCTGCATATAAAGATAGATCTTTAGATAGATTGTTAGAAAATAGATAGATATGCAGATTGTTCGATAGATAGATAGATAGATAGATAGATAGATAGATAGATAGATAGATAGATAGATAGATAGATAGATAGATAGATAGATAGATAGATAGATAGATAGATAGATAGATAGATAGATGGATAGATAGATGGATGGATGGATGGATGGATGGATGGATGGATAGATAGATAGATAGATAGATAGATAGATAGATAGATAGATAGATAGATAGATAGATAGATAGATAGATAGATAGATAGATAGATAGATAGATAGATAGATAGATAGATTGATAGATGGATGGATGGATGGATGGATGGATGGATGGATGGATGGATGGATGGATGGATAGATAGATAGATAGATAGATAGATAGATAGATAGATAGATAGATAGATAGATAGATAGATAGATAGATAGATAGATAGATAGATAGATAGATAGATAGATAGATAGATAGATAGATAGATAGATAGATGGATGGATGGATGGATGGATGGATGGATGGATAGATGGATAGATGGATAGATAGATAGATAGATAGATAGATAGATAGATAGATAGATAGATAGATAGATAGATAGATAGATAGATAGATAGATAGATAGATAGATAGATAGATAGATAGATAGATAGATAGATAGATAGATAGATAGATAGATAGATAGATAGATAGATAGATAGATAGATAGATAGATGGATGGATGGATGGATGGATGGATGGATGGATGGATGGATGGATGGATAGATAGATAGATAGATAGATAGATAGATAGATAGATAGATAGATAGATAGATAGATAGATAGATAGATAGATAGATAGATAGATAGATAGATAGATAGATAGATAGATAGATAGATAGATAGATAGATAGATAGATAGATAGATAGATAGATACAGACAGACAGACAGATGGATACATTGATAGATAGATGTATAGACAGACTGAGAGACAGATAGATAGAGAGACAGATAGAAAATAGATAGATTGATGTGAAATAGAGAGAAAATAAATACATAGATAGACAGAGAGGTCGATGGATAGATGTGCAGAAAGATAGATAGACACACAGACAAGCAGAAAGATAGAAAGATAGATAAATAGAAAGATGGAGGAGAGATAAATGGATGGATGTACAGATTGACAGACGTACAGATAAATCGGTAGATAGACAGATGGATTGAACACAGATAAATAGGCCCATAGATAGATAAATAGAAAGATAGAGGGGATATAAATGGATTAATATACACATTGAGAGAGGGATATATGGATATATAGACAGACAGACAGATAGCCCGACAGACCGACAGACAGACAGACAGAGACAGATAGATAGATAGATAGATAGATAGATAGATAGATAGATAGACAGACAGACAGACAGACAGACAGACAGACATCAGACAGACAGACAGACAGACAGACAGACAGACAGACGGACAGACGGACGGACGGACGGACGGACAGACAGACAGACAGACAGACAGACAGACAGACAGACAGACAGACAGACTGACAGACAGACAGACAGATGGAAGGGGCCACTGTCGGACTTGCAGATCGACTGAAAGTTTGTGGTCTGGAAACAGAAACTGCTCTCCGAGGCGCCGATTGTCTTTCACGTTCTGCTCTTACGGAAACTGCGCATATTTGCAAGGCAATCCAAATGCGAACTGGCGGTTTTCTTCTATATAAAGAGGCAGCTGAGTCCAGCCCATGGCAAAGCTCAAGAAGGCAGATGGACACTGGGTGGGTTCTCATTCGTCATCTAATCCTTTATAGTTACCGACCCTCCTTTCTCTGATACCCTGGGATGTCTTACAGTGACTGTAATTGTGCCACCTCACTGCGACCGTTGCAGCCGGAAAGTGTACCTGTGCAATAAGCGGAGTGGCCGTCTGTTTTCTTCAGTTCATAGACAATGTAATCGGTGCAGTTTTTAACCTTGATCACCTGAGTCCTTTCGCAGTCGTCGTTCAATTTGCTGAAACAAACTGTGCTGTTCACCACTCCCTGCTCCACGGTTGGATGGCCACCTGTAAAATTTGCAGTGTAATTCACATCAGTCCTGCGGAATGGGAATATGAATGATCGGGGTTTTTGTAAATTCGGAACCTACCTTGTATCCAGCCCGGATGTTTCGTCGAGCAGTGATCCTTTGAGATAAGAGTCTCAGGAATCTTCCATCCCCCGGAACTGCAACGACAACCACAGAGTCTTCATCCGAACTCTGCGCTACATCAGCTGTGAGAATGGCTGGTGTACGGAGAGGGAGACTCGAGACTGGGGCGTAACTTGTGACCCCTCCCCTCCCTGATCGATCCTACACACAGATTTACTCAGGAAATCCTCCTGCACTCCAAGTCCCGATTGCTGCCCCCACATGTATCCCCAGGTTCTGTCCAAACCTCTGTACCTGATGGACATTCGCCGGCATCAGAGCGGGCGGCAAAGTGGAGCAGCTGGGAGGGCCGCTGCCTCGCAGCGCGGCTAATCTGCTATCAAGTCTTGGGTGAAAGCTCTGTGGCGTTTGCAAGTCATCTGCGCGACCGCCTGGTGTCCCTCCGACTGCTCTGCATTCCTCGTACATGCCAACAACCTGTGGCTTCGGAGATTAATTGGCCACTGTCAATGACAGGTGAGTGGCAGCTTCTGGGATCGTTTCATATGAATATGGGGCGAATAGAGTATTTGATGTTAATGTCTATTTGATGCTCGGTGCTCACACGGTGGGCCGAAGGCACTGTTACCTTGCTGTATCTTTCCAGTCGAATTCACCTACTCTGCAATAACGTTCTAGCTGCATTACCTCTTCCCATGCTGACATCTTCAGTTCACTGATCTGCGGCTGCCTTTACCCGAGAACACAACGCATCGTCCCTTTCTTGTTTACCATCGTTTTATTCTGCGTAAGCTCTGCTGACACGTTCGCTACCAATTCCCACTCCATCCCATATCTATGTCTCACGGACACAGTCCCTGGTTCCAACCAGGACAGCGGCGACCACGAAGCGCCTTTGTTCGCTCATCCTGCACTCATTCTGTGAGACGTTCCCCGCCTTCCATCCAACTCCCAGGGGTTCTACCGTTCACCCAAGCGATGCAGCCTCTGATCCAATCGGACCCGACCCGTCTGCGAACAAGAGAACCGGCCAGGACACCAGCTTGATCACAGGGAGAGCTTGCAAACTCCACACAGACTGCGTCCGTGCTCAGCACGGAGATCCTGTCACTGGAGCTGCGAAGCAGCAGTTCCATGAGCCGAGATAAATGTGCGTCCCACCTTCTGTTGCTCTCTTCCGTCACTCTATATCCTGCTCTAAACCACGACACGCAGAATATCTGCATGTAGAGGCTCGCTGAACCCGTTCACCTCTTCCGGCCCATGTAACGTTGCACTAAACATGGATTGGGGACGCCCTGTATTTTCCGTTATAACTGTTCCCTCCGTGACTTAATGCTTTCTCTGCCAATTCCCTCACTTTACCTCTGAAACCTGTACCATCCATATTCAAGTATATCGTCACTCTTAGTTTCATCCGTGCAATGCCTTGCTTTGCAATCCGTGCTCCTCCAGGTATCCTGCAGGACTGTATGATTCACACAGGGGTCAGAGCGAGCGGAGTCCGCAGCTGAAGAACAGAATCACACTTAGTGTGAGTATCACCTGCAGTCCACGCATCGCACGGACGTCTGAACACCGAAGTGTCACTGAATCAAAGAATGGGACGGCGGAGCCACATGCCTTTTCGGCCCATCTCTTCCGTGCCCACCGTGATGCCCATCATCTCCAAATCCATTTGGCTTTATTCGCCCCGTGAAACTCTGCTCCTGAACAAGTACCTGCCAAGTGTTATTGTCCTCGCCGCCACCACTTCTTTTGGCAGGTGACCGTAACCACCACCCTCTGTGTGAGAACACTGACACCTCAGATTCTCTTTTACTCTCTCCCTTCTCACCTGAAACCTCTGCCCTCTCTCCCGGGAAAATGACACTGTCCATCTCTCCTATCTGTGTCCCTCGTAATTTTGTAAACATCTTTCAGGTCAGAAGTCAGCCTCCTGCCTGCGAGAAGAAGCCCACCTCATCCATTCTCCCCTTGGCGCCACAGCACCCCAATGCTGGCAACACCCTGGCGATCATCTTATGCAACCTCTCTCACGATTTCTCGCTGCGATATCATTCTTGTGATAGTACCAGTGGAGCCGCGCAGAAAATTCGGTCGCAGCAATGTTTTGCAGAGATATTACGTGACGTCCCAATTCCTGCAGTAATTACCCCGGCCAATGAAGGCAAACGTGTCAAACGCCTGAGGCATTACCCAATCTACCTGCTTCGCCACTTCCAGTAGATAGAGAGCTGGATATAAAGATAGATCTTCAGATAGATTGTTAGAAAATAGATAGATAGATATGTAGGTTGTTCGATAGATAGATGGATAGATAGATAGATAGATAGATAGATAGATAGATAGATAGATAGATAGATAGATAGATAGATAGATAGATAGATAGATAGATAGATAGATAGATAGATAGATAGATAGATAGATAGATAGATAGATAGATAGATAGATAGATAGATAGATAGATAGATAGATAGATAGATAGATAGATAGATAGATAGATAGATAGATAGATAGGTAGGTAGATAGTCAGATAGAGACATAGATATAGACAGAAGTATCGATATATGGATTTATAAATGAACAGACAGAGAGATAGATAGATGGATCAATAGATAGATAGATAGACAGATAGATGGAAAATAGATAGATTGTTAGATAGAGAGATAGAAAATGGATACATGGATAGACAGATACAGGAAGATAAATAGACAGACAGAAATATAGATAGACAGATACATAGATAGATGAACAGAAAGATAGACTATAGATAAATGGATGAACATACAGATTGATGGAAGGATATATAGATAGAAGATAATTAGAAAATGGACACATAGATCGTCAGATTGTTAGAAAATAGGTAGATAGATCAATCGTTCGATAGAGAGATAGGTAGACAGAGATAGATATAAAGAAACATGATAGACATGTAGGTCAGTAGATCTATAGATCTATAGACATAAATAAATAGATAGATAGATAGATAGATAGAGAGAGAGAGACATAGATAGATAGATAGATAGATAGATAGATAGATAGATAGATAGATAGATAGATAGATAGATAGATAGATAGATAGATAGATAGATAGATAGATAGATAGATAGATAGATAGATAGATAGATAGATAGATAGATAGATAGATAGATAGATAGATAGATAGATAGATAGATAGATAGATAGATAGATAGATAGATAGATAGATAGATAGACAGACGGATAGATGGACGGGATAGATAGATATATAGATAGTCTGATAGGCAGATCGATAGTTAGATGGATAGATAGATAGATAGTTAGATAGATAAATACACAGATAGATAGACAGGCAGACTGACAGATAGTTAGATAGGTTGATAGATATATAGAGGGCAGGTGGATAGATGGATGGATATTTAGATAGTTACATAGTTAGATAAATAGAAAGGCACAGATAGATATAGACAAACAGATGGATACATTGATAGGTAGATATATAGAGAGACTGAGAGACAGATAGATAGAGAGACAGTTGGATAGAAAATAAATATATGGATTTTCAGACAGAAAAAAAAATAGATACATCGATAGACAGACAGAAGGTAGATGGATAGATGTACAGGAAGATAGATTGTCACACAGACAGGCAAATAGATAGATAGATAAATAGAATGATGGAGGAGAGATAAATGGATGGATATAGAGATTGATAAACGTATAGATAGATGGGGATATAGAAAGATTGATAGAAAACAGATAGATAGAACCATAGATAGATAAATAGAAAGATAGAGGGGATATAATTGGATGAATATACAGATTGAGAGAAGGATATATTGATTGATATATAGATAGATAGATGGATAGATAGATAGTTAGATAGATAGATAGATAGATAGATAGATAGATAGATAGATAGACAGACAGACAGACAGACAGACAGACAGAGACAGATAGATAGATAGATAGATAGATAGATAGATAGATAGATAGATAGATAGATAGATAGATAGATAGATAGATAGATAGATAGATAGATAGATAGATAGATAGATAGATAGATAGATAGATAGATAGAATAGATAGATAGATAGATAGATAGATAGATAGATAGATAGATAGATAGATAGATAGATAGATAGATAGATAGATAGATAGATAGATAGATAGATAGATAGATAGATAGATAGATAGATAGATAGATAGATAGATAGATAGATAGACAGACAGACAGACAGGCAGACAGACAGAGACAGACGGAAGGGCGCACTGTCAGACTTGGCGATCGACTGAGCTTTCGTGGGCTGGATACAGAAACTGCTCTCCGAGGCACCGATTGTCTTTCACGTTCTGCTCTTACCGAAACTGCGCATATTTGCAACGCAATCCAAATGCGAACTGACGCCTTTCTTCTATAGTCTATAATGAACCAGATGAGTCCAGCCCCCACCACTGGGCATGGCAAAGCTCCGGAAAGCAGATGGGCACTGGGTGCGTTCTCATTCGTCATCTACAGCTTTATAGTTATTGACCCTTCTTTCCTTGATGCCCTGGGATGTCTTACCCTGACCCTCCTTCTGCCAGCACACTGGGAAAGTTGCAGCTGGGAAGTGTACCTGTGCAATAAGCGGAGTGTCCGTCTGTTTTCTTCAGCTCATAGACAATGTAATCAGTGCAGTTTTTAACCTTGATCTCCTGAGTCCTTTCGCACTTCCCTTTGCTGAAATAAACTGTTCTGTTCACCACTCCCTGCTCCACGGTGGGATGGCCACCTGTAAAAATTGCAGAGTGTAATTCACATCAGTCCTGCGGAATGGGAATATGAATGATCGGGGCTTTTGTAAATTCTGAACCTACCTTGTATCCAGCCGGGTTGTTTCGTGGAGCAGTGATCATCTGAGATACGAGTCTCCGGAATCTTCCATCCGCCAGAACTGCAACGACAACCACAGAGTCTGCATCCGAACTCCTCGCTTCATCAGCTGTGGAATGCCTGGTGCCCGGAGAGGGAGACTAGATACTGGGACCAAAATTGTGAGACCCTCCCCTCCCTGCTCGATTCTACACACAGATCTATTCACGAAACCCTCCTGCATTGCAAGTCCCGATTGCTGCCCCCACATGTATCGCCAGGTTTTGTCCAAACATCTGTACCTGATGGACATTCGCCACAATCACAGCGGGCGGCACCGTGGCGCTGTTGGGCGGACAGCTGCCTCACAGCGCCAGTGACCTGGTCTTAATCCTCTGCCGCCCTCTGTGTGGAGTTATCACGTCATCTCCGCGGCCGCCTGCTTTTCCTCGGAGTCCTCTGCATTCCTCCCACAGCCCAACAACTGGTGGCTTCAGAGATTAATTGGCTACTGTCAAGGGTTGCTGGTGGGCAGGTGAGTGACAGCTTCTGGGATCGTTTGATATTTATGTGCGACCAATATATAATATGGTGTAAATGTGTGTTTGATGGTCGATGCACTGGTGGGGGGCCGAAGGCACTGTTTCCGTGCTGTATCTTTCCAGTCGAATTCACCTACTCTCTCTTAATGTTCTGGCTGCATTACCTCTTCCCTTGCTGACATACTGCTCCCTGATCTGCGGCTGCCTTGACCCGAGAACGCAATGCATCATCCCTTTCTTGTTTACCATCGTTTTATTCTGCGAAAGCTCTGCTAACAAGGTCGCTGTCCAAAGTCCCACTCCATCCCATATCCATCCCACACGGTCACAGTCCCTTGCTCCAACCAGGACAGCGGCGACCAAGAAGCGCCTTTGTTCGCTCATCCTGCACTCATTCTGTGAGACGTTCCCCACCTTCCATCCAACTCCCACGGGTTCTACCGTTCACCCAAGCGATGCAGCCTCTGATCCGTACTGACCCGACCCGTCTGCGAACAAGAGAACCGGCCAGGACACCAGCTTGATCACAGGGAGAGCTTGCAAACTCCACACAGACTGCGGCCGTGGTCAGCACGGAGATCCTGTCACTGGAGCTGCGAAGCAGCAGTTCCATGAGCCGAGATAAATGTGCCTCCCACCTTCTGTTGCTCTCTTCCGTCACTCTATATCCTGCTCTAAACCACGACACGCAGAATATCTGCATGCAGAGGCTCGCTTAACCCGTTCACCTCTTCCGACATATGTAAAGTTGCACTAAAAATGGATTG
>NC_067449.1:2109380-2121880 GCF_009764475.1 Pristis pectinata | reverse complement strand
AATCCGCAGCAGCCTCACCACTTGTCCCTCCCGTGTGGGGCCCCGCCCCACAGCACTCGGAGTTTTGTGTCTTGCCCAAAACTCTGCCTCATCATCAGCTTGAATTTAATTGCCCACCATGTACATCCGTGTCATTTCCCCCCTCAGCACCACAACCTCTCATTCTCCTCAGGCGTTTGTTAACGTGATCTTAGATGCAGAATTTGCTGGGCACCGTCCCGAACAATCTACACAGTTGCAAGCAGTAAGTTGTTGCAAATACTCGTTTAATCTTCAGCAGAAAGATATGGAATTAAACCCCACTTCCGCTTTGAAATTCAGTTGAAAATAACTCACCGAGAAAACAGAAGATCAGAAACGCAGTCCTCATCTTGCTGGGTAATGGTCTTAATGTTCTGGGGGGAAATTATATTGTTGGCTCAGCCTAAGCTCAGGATAAAGAATAGGGATGTCTGAACAAGTTATGAAAGTGGGTCTTGGCAGCTCTTCAGCAGTGGATATATCTACCGTGGGTTTTCTCTTTCTGTGATCTGTCCCGCCCTCCCGCACTCACTGAGACGAGAGATCAAGCTAAACACCCCCACACATATTTACTGCTGATTCACTAAGATCCCGTATTCAGACAGGAGATCCCGTCCCTCCCTGCACGGGGCAAGGTGTGATCTCCCATCTTTTCCTCCTTGGATTTCCTCCTTGGGTCTTCTCCCGCTCTCTCTGACAGTCCCAGAGACGGTGGATCGCACCAGGCTGAGGAACAAGTGTCCTCAGTGGGACACTACATCCTCTAGTGAGTTCTCTCGCCCTCTCTTTCTCTCTCGCTTTCCCATAGTTCCTCCCTCCTCCGCCTCTCTTCCTTCTTCTGGCATTGTGTTCCTTCGAGATTCCATTTTCTACTCTCCCATCTGTTTAGCTCCCTCGCTCATTCTGCTTCTCCCCACCTCCCCTTGTCCCCTTGCTTTTTAACATCTCGCCTTGCTCTTTCTCTTTATTTCTTTACCACTTTTGTTGTCTTTTGCTCTTTCAATACTCTGTCCGCATTTGTTCTGCACCCTCTCTGTCTCTCTCTGTCTCTCCGTCTCTCTCTCTGTCTCTCCCTCTGTCTTTCTGTCCCCCTCTCTCTGTCTTTCACTCTTTCTGTCTGTCTCTTTTTGTCTTTCTCTCTCTCCCTTTCTTTCCCTCCCTGTCTCCCCCTTTCTGTCTTTCTCTCCCTCTCTCTCTCTTTCTGTCTCTCCGTCTCTCTCTCTTTCTCTGTGTCTGTATCTCTCTCTCTCTGTCTTTCTCTCTCTGTTTCTCTTTGTCCTCTCTATCTCTCCCCCCCCCCCCTCTCTTGTCCCTGTTTTTCTCTCTCCGCCTCTCTGTTTCGGTCTGTTTCTCCATCTCTCTCTGTCTCTCTTTCTCTGCACCGGAGGGGAGGGGAAGGGAAGTGGATGCACATGTGGCTGCACACTGAGTGTTGCTGAGCTACTTTCCCTCAATGTTTTGAGCACGCCCTCCTGCGTCGCTTTAGTCCCCGGAATTAAGTGAGATCTCACAGTGACACAGGAAAACCGAAATGGAAAGGTCAGTCTCCACCTTGTTGTAGACCAATGGAACCATAGAACAATACAGCAGAACAACAATACAGGCCCATCGGCCCACCATGTTGTTCCGACCTTCAAACAACACCTAAGACTATCTAACCCCTACTTCCCACATACCCCTCTGTCTTAAATTCCTCCATATGCTTATCTAACAATCTCTTGAACTTTTCCAATGTATCAGCCTCCACCACCACCCCAGGCAGCGCATTCCATGCACCAAATACTCTCTGGGTGAAGAACCTCCCTGTCACATCTCCCTTGACTTTAAAGCCATGTCCTCTTGATTTGAGCATTGGTGCCCTGGGAAAGAAGCGCTGGCTGTCCACTCTATCTATTCCTCTCAATATCTTGTATACCTCGATCATGTCTCCCCTCATCCTCCTTCTCTACAATGAGCAAAGTCCTAGATCCTTTAGTCTGTCTTTATAATGCATATTCTATAATCCAGGCAGCAATCTGGTAAATCTCCTCTGCACCCTTTCCAACGCCTCCACATCCTTCCGATAATGAGGCGACCAGAACTGGACACAGTACTCTATGTGTGGCCTAAAGAGTGTTTTGTAAAGCTGCATCATCACTTCGCGGCTCTTAAGCTCGATCCCCCGACTTATGAAAGCTAACATCCCATAAGCTTTCTTAACTACCCTGTCTACCTGTGAGGCGACTTTCAGGGATCTGTGGATGTGAACCCCCAGATCCCTCTGCTCCTCCACACTGCCCAGAATCCTACCATTAACCTTGTACTCCGCCTTGGAGTTTGTCCTTCCAAAGTGTCCCACCTCACACTTCTCCGGATTGAACTCCATCTGCCACTTCTCAGCCCAGTTCTGCATTATTCCTCTGCAAGCTTCGACAGCCTTCCGCACTATCCACAACACCACCAATCTTTGTGTTATCTGCAAACTTGCTAACCCATCCTTCCACCTCCTCATCCAAGTCGTTAATACATATCACAAAAAGTAGAGGTCCCAGAAACGATCCCTGTGGGACACCACTAGTCACAGCCCTCCAATCCGAATGCACTCCCTCCACCACAACCCTCTGCTTTCTACAGGCAAACCAATTCTGAATCCACACGGCCAAGCCTCCCTGGATCCCTTGTCCTCTGACCTTCTGCAGATTGTGGTTGGAGCTCCCTCCCGCGTTCACTTTCATCCCTACAGCAACGCCTCTTTCCATTTAAGGGAGCCCGATATATCCTTCCTGATATTTCCGTCTGTACAATACTGCAGCGCAGCTGAGTGGAGCTGCTATCTCGCGGCTCCAGCAACCTGGTTCAATCCTGACCTGCAGCTTGGTACGTTTGCAAGTTCTTCACCTGAGCGCGAGTGTCACCACGTTCCTCCCCCCACCCCCCACCACCACCGCCCAATTCCCTCAGCAACGTGAGGTTGTATATATCAATTGTGCACTCAAGTTTTCTGCAGTCTATCGGCAAGTGACAGAATCATAGAAACATAGAAATCCTACAGCACAATTCAGGCCCTTCGACCCACAAAGTTGTGACGATCATGTCCCTACCTTAAAAATTACTAGGCTTACACATAGCCCTCTATTTTCCTAAGATCCATGTACCTATCCAAAAGTCTCTTAAAAGACCCTATCGTATCCACCTCCAGCACAGTTTCCTGCAGCCCATTCCCCGCACACACCACTCTCTGAGTGGAAAAACTTACCCCGGCATCTCCTCTGTACCTATTCCCCAAGACGTTAAACCTGTGTCTTCTTGTCACAACCATCTCAGCCCTGGGACTAAAAGCCTCTGACTATTCTCTGACAATCTGGGGAGAGCCGACGGGAATGTGGAGAGAATAAAATGGATTGGGGTAACATGAGTGCTAAAAGGGGTGCTTGATGGTCGGGGCGTACTCGGCGGGAAGAAAGGTCTGTTTGCCTGCCTGTGTCTCTCCAAGACGTCACAAACCCCCTCCAATAGTACAGTCACAACGCAAGAACTCGTGTTAAAATGCATATCATAAAAAGCACTGCCTTGCTGGAGGAACTCAGCAGGTCAGGCAGCATCCGTGGACAAACGCAGGCCGACAACATTTCGCAGTCGACACCTGCCCCTACACCACCTCCACCCAGGGACAGAAACAGTCCCTCCAGGTAAGACAGAAATTCACCTTCACCTCCATAAATATTATCTACTGCATTAGGTGCTCAGACTGTGGCCTCCTCTACATTGGCGAGACCAAACGCAGACGAGGTGACCGTTTCGCAGAACACATGCGCTCTGTCCGTAACAGCGACTTGCATCTCCCCGTTTGCCAGTCACTTCAACTCCCGCTCCCACACTATCCCTGATATGTCAGTCCTCGGCCTCCTCCACCGCCAGGAGAATTCCAAGCACAGCCAGCACCTCATGTACCGTATTGGAACCTTGAAGCCTAACGGCATGAACATTGAATTCTCCCACTTTAAGAAATCACCACCCCTTCCCCACAACCTTTCCCACCATCCCTCTTCTCTACTTTCCTTTCCTGCCCTATCTCTCCTTTTACTACCCGCCCCTTTTTCCCTTTCTCCCCTCAATTTTGACACATGCCCCGGTGGATACCCTCTCCCCTCTTCCCCGCACCTGCCTATCACTATCTCTTACCTGCATCTTCCTATCACCACATTGTGCCCACCCAGCCTCCCCTCTTTTGTCCACCTATCACTGCTCTGCTTTCCCCTCCTATATATCGGGCTTCCCCTTTTCCTATCTTCTGTCCTGAAGAAGGGTCCTGATCCGAAACGTTGACCGCCTGCTTTTCTCCACGGATGCTGCCTGGCCTGCTGAGTTCCTCCAGCGTCATCGTGTTTTTCATCTGGATTCCAGCGTCTGCAGTCCTTTATTTTTCTGGTCTTTGAGGAGTTTATAGACTCTCTACCAACACACCACGCAGAGTTCCACTAAGTTCTGTACCAAAGGTGCTCTATTACTGCGCGTTGGTGTGCTATTCCCCATCCCCATCTTCCATACAGCCTCCACACGAAAGCATAGCCCACGTTCGTGTAAGGACATACAAATATAAGCTTCTTCCGAAATCAATTGCTCATGCACCGCCTGCCAGAGTCGGCGGAGATGACTTGGCTCTGGGAGAAGGAGGGAGGTGCGGATGGGGTTCACCTGAAACCTCCGCAGCCCCTCGGACGATTGACTGTGGGCAACGGTAGGGTGCAGGACGGATCATGGTGGGGATTGTTCAACATAGGGCCCTCGGTGTGCAAGGCGAGGGAACACACACCGTGAATGGCGGGGTATCGAGGAACAGAGGGACCTCGATGTACAAGGGTAGGACATACACACCGTGAATGGTGGGGAGTGTGGATAAACAGAGGGGCCTCGGTGCGCAGGGGAGGGCATACACCGTAAGCGGTGGTATTTCTGAGTAAGAGATACGATAGAAGTTTGTAAGAGACATTTTATCAAGCAAATATGAACAGGCAGGGTGCACAAAGATCATGTGCACGCAGATCCATGCAGTTTAATTTGACACCACGTTGGGCAAAATTAAGCTTTTCCTCAAATCTATTCCTCATGCACTGCTTACCAGGTCTGCAGAGGAGATGTGGCTCCGGGAGAAGGACGGAGGTGGGGGTGGGGGTCTCCTATAACCTCTTCAGCCCCTCGGACGACCGACTGTGAGCGACGGTAGATTGCAGGACGGATCAACGACCACCACCTTCCAGAGCCGGAACCCGACTGACTCGTTGGAGGAAGAATTGCTCTATTTATTGGCAATGTGGCAAACGGAGAAAACTTTCATGCAAATTTGAAATGTTCCAAAAAACAGGACCGTCTTTCTGCCACAGCTGCGGTGAAGGGCCAGTCTCTGTGCTGTACTGTTCCATGTTCAAAGTCGGAACATAAATGCAAATAAATCTTTGTTCGCTCCGTTTCTGATCACAGTTAGGTCACTGCTATCCCTCTCTTTGTCTCCCCGTACACTTATTTGCTTATGGGGAGCAATTTTCCGCCGCCTGCTGCAACAGTTGCCATCTATGTCCCTGAGATTGAAAAGAAAGCATTGTTCACCCTGACCGCACCCTCTGCTGAATACAGCAGCGACCGAGCTGTCATTTCTGGGAAATGTGCGGTGTCTGCCCGAGCTCCGATGAACAAGACAGTTAACAGAGGAACGAATCTCTCTTATAGCCAGGACGGCTGTGTTGATTAAATGGAAGGACGTTCCTCCGCCTACTCATGCTTAATGGTTACGGGATGTAATATCATACCTGAATCTAGAGAAGATCCGTGGTTCAATTCTTTACTTAGACTTTCAAACCCTGTGGGGGCCTTTGTGAGTTACTTTCAAAACCTTTCACTTGGTGACTTGTCACGAACCAGCAACAAAAGAAACACACTGATCATGATTCAGTGTTAAAAACTATTTTATTAATCACTACTTATGATAATACGTAAAATAAGAGTAAAAATGTTAGTATGTTAGAATTCAAAAATGTTAAACCTCGAACGTTAACCCCAAAACTAAACTCTTCGTGTGTGTGTGTGGCAAAGTCCAAAACTCCCAGTTCCGGAATGGTTCTTAAAGTTCAGTTCCGCAAGCCATAAGGTGAAACATGAGCAAGGGCTTCTTCAACAACCACCGTTGTCTGAAGATAAGACGTAGACGTAGAGAAACATAGAGAGAGTACATACGCAATCTAGATGTTCCACGATGGAACCCAAACGACACTCCAGTGTTTACTCGGTAGTGACTTCCTCACCCCGAAAAGCATCCGAATCGTGGTCGTCCACACACAAATATCTGTTTCCTTCTACAGGTCAGCAACAAAGTGAACTCCACCGGATTACTTCCAACTTCCATACATGGATTTCAGTGGCAGACACAGTTATAGTTTCTCATCCATCGATAGAGACAACTAGCAGGCTGGTGTCTCTCTCCCTTCTCTCTCTCTTCTCTCTTCTTCTGCTTCTTCAACAACGTCATTACGTCCTTTATCTTCTATTGACGTAAGCACGCCACACATACACACACACTCTCTATCTTAAAGTGACTTTCACTGAGTCCGTAACAGACTAAAGTACAGATATTGGCTGATATCGTTATGTCTCAAGGGTTCTTCCCCTGTCCTTTTTTTTAACCAAACAGCTTCGGTTTTTGGTAGTGGGTGCATATCTTTTTATAATAAAATTATTCCATTATTTTTCTTTATTAACCAACCATTACATGTGATTATTAGTTTTGAGTTTTGTGATCTCAAGTATGATTTAACAGAATGTATTCAGTAGTGTTTTTGCTCTCTTTTGGACGCATGTGCTCTGTATTTTTGTCTGTGGAGTTAATAAGAATATTATTTAAAAAAAGGAAGAGGAACATAAGGAAGGGGAGCAGTCGGCATCACCATTTGGTGCAGTGTCACAGGGAACGGTCTTGAAGATTTGCAAGATGTGGGAGAGGAAATATTTAAGGGGGACTTCAGCAGCGAGTTTTTTCCACCCACAGGGCAGTCCGCATATGGAACGAGCTACCAGAGAAGGTGGACGGTGCCGGTATAATTACACAAGGCTTCGAAGACGTTTGATCAGAGGCATGGATGGGCAAGGTTCAGCAGGATGTGGGCTGAACGCAAGCAAATGTGGGCTGGTCGCGGGCAGAAGAAGACAAAGTTGAACCAACCTTCTTTAAGCATAATCAACGCTTGTAGTTTCTGGTTTTGGCCGGTTCGCAGCAGTCTTCACACCTCTGTCCGTGCTTGGTAAAGTCATTTATTTAAGAACATCTTCCTAATCTTCAAGACCGTTCCCTGTGACACTGCACCAAATGGTGATGCCGACTGCTCCCCTTCCTTAAGTTTCTCCGTTGACTGTCTTGTCCATCAGAGCTCGGGCAGACACCGCACACTTCCCAGAACTGACAGCTCAGTCGCTGTATTCAGCAGAGGGTGCGGTCAGGGTGAACAATGCTTTCTTTTCAATCTCAGGGACATAGGTGGCAACAGTTTCAGTGGGAGGGGGAAACTTTCCCCCCATAAGCAAATAAGTGTACAGCGAAACAGGAAGAGCGAACAGTGACCTAACTGTGATCCGAAATGGAGCGAAAAAAGATTATTTGCATTTATGTTCCGACTTTGAACATAGAACAGTACAGCACAGCAACTGACCCTTCACGCAGCTGTGGAAGAAAGGCCGTCCTGTTTTTAGAAACATTTCAAATTTGCATGGATTTTTTTTTCCATTTGCCACATTGCCAATAAATAGAACAAATCTTCCTCCAACGAGTCAGTCGGGTTCCGGCTCTGGAAGGTGGTGGTCGTTGATCCGTCCTGCAATCTACCGTCTCTCACAGCCGGTCGTCCTAGGGGCTGAAGAGGTTGAAGGAGACCCCTAACCCCACCTCCGTCCTTCTCCCGGAACCACATCTCCTCTGCAGACTCTGGTAAGAAGTGCATAAGGAACAGATTTGGGGAACAGCTTAATTTTGTCGAACATGGTGTCAATTTAAACTGCACGTATCTGCCCTCACATGATCCATGTCCTTCTGTCCCCCGCCTGTTCATATATGTTTGTCTAAAGGCCTCAAGTTCTATCCTTATAGACTCATAATTTTCCCTTCCCCAGTTAAATATCTTCCTTTCCTCTTTGCTACTACCCTTGTCCATGACAATGTTAAGGGTTAGGTAGGGGTGGCCACTGTCCCCGAAATGCTCACCCACTGAGTGATCTGTCACCGGACCCGGTTCATTACCTTATACTAGATCTAATATGGCATTCCCTCTGGTCGGCCTGTCAACATACTGTGACAGGAATCCGTCCTGAACACACTTAACAAATACTGCCCCGTCTATACCTTTGGTATTAAGCGGGTGCCAATCAATTTTTGGGAAGTTGAAGTCTCCCACAATAACCACAGAACCATAGAACAATACAGCCCAATACAGGTCGTTCGGCCACCATGTTGTGCCTACTTTAAACCACGTCTAAGACGATCTAACCCTTTCCTCCCACATATCCCTCTATTTTAAATTCCTGTTATTCTTTCGCCTTTCAAAACTCTGCCTCCCAATCATCTCCTCAGTATCTCTGATTCCACCGGGGGACCGATAGAGTACTCCCAGTAGAGTAACTGCTCCTTTATTGTCCCTAACTTCCTCTCATACTGACTCTAGAGAGGATCCTTCTGCATTACCCACCCTTTCTGCAGTTGTAAGAGTACCCCTGACAAGTATCGCCACCCCTCCTCCTCTTCTCCCCCCCCCCCATCCCTTTTAAAGCACTGGAATCCAGGAATATTCAATATCCATACCTGCCCTGGTGACAGTCTCTGCAAGAGCCACAATATCTAAGTCCCATGTACTTATCCAACCTTTCAGTTCATCGCTCTAATTCTGGTACTTCTTTCATTTAAGTAAATGCACCTTAGCCCATCCACCTTTCTACTTTTACACTCTATACTCTGCTTCTCCTTCCTCAAGGCCTCCCTACATGTTAGGTATGACTTTACCCTGTTCACTTCTTACACTGACTTACCCCTCCGGTTCCCATCCCCCTCGCAATCTAGTTTAAACCCTCCTGAACCACGCTAGCAAACCTGCCTGTAGGGATATTGGTCCCCCTCGGGTTCAGGTGTAAACCATCCAGTCTGTACAGGTCCCACCTTCTCCATAATATATACCAATGATCCATGAATCTAAAACTTTGCCCCCTGCACCAACTCCTCAGCCACGCATTCATCTGCCATCTCCTCCTATTCTTACCTTCACTATCACGTGGCACTGGCAGCAATCCTGAGATCACTACCCTTGAGGTCCTATTCTTCAGCCTTCTCCCTAGCTCCCTAAACTCGCTCTGCAGGACCTCATCTCTCTTTCTACCCATGTCGTTGGTACCGACATGTATTACGACTTCTGGCTGCTTTCCCTCCGGCTCAACAACGCTGCGGACCTAACCAGAGACATCACGGACCCTGGCACCTGGGAGGCAACATACCATCAGGGATTCTTGCTCACGTCCACAGAATCTCTTGTCTGTTCCCCTGACTATCGAGTCTCCTTTCACCATTTCCCTCCTCTTCTCCTGTCTTCCCTTCTCAGCGGCAGAACCAGTCCCTGTGCCAGAGACCTGGCAACTGCCACTTAATCCCTGTAGGTCATCCCCCTCAACAGCATCCAAAGCGTAAAACCTGTTACTGAGAGTAATAGCCTCCGGGGTTCTCTGCTCTGTCTGTCTGTTCCATTTCTCTTTCTCTCCCCTGACGGTCACCCACCAATCTGCCTCCTGGACCCTATAGGTACCTGCTCTAATGGGGGTGACTGCGTCTCGTTGCCCAGCATCCACATAACTCTCTCCATCCCTGACGCTCCGCAGTGTTTGAAGCTGCGACTCCAGCTCATCAATTCTGAGCCGAAGTTCCTCCAGCCTCAAGCACTTACTGCGGATATGGTCACGGTGTACCGCAGCAGGGTCCACTAGCTCCCACATCATGCAGCTGCAGCACATCGCCATGTCATCCATCTGAACTATACTTTTCCCTACCTCGCTGTATTCTACATAAAAGTTATAACAATAGTCAAACCTTACCTTTATTTACCAGCTACTCACCCGCCTCGCCGCTTTACCGCCTAAGCCCGTTCAGCCAAAGCTCAATCACTCTGCTCCCTCTCACTCAGCTGCCCGCTCAGAACTGCTGCCCGCTGGATATGGCGGTTTTAAACTGTTTAAACTTTTTAAACTCTTTAAACTGTTCGCTCGCTGTCAACTGAAGTCACGCGCCTGCGCAGTTACCCCCAGCTATCCCCGAACCGGGAGGAGAGAGAGAAAAATAAAGGTATGTTCAGACATCCCTTCTCTTTAACGCGAGCTAAGTCTAAGCTAACAATATCTTCCCCCCCCCCCCGCCCCCAGAACATTAAGAACATTACCCAGTAAGATGAGGACTGTGCTGCTGATCTTCTGTTTTCTCGGTGAGTTATTTTCAACTGAATTTCAAAGAGGAAGAGGGTTTTAATTCTATATCTTTCTGCTGAAGATTAAACGAGGATTTGTGATTCCTTACTGCTTGCAACTGTGTAGATTGTTCGAGACACTGCCCAGCAAATTCTGCATGTACGAACACGTTAACAAACGGCTGGGGGGTGGGGGGGGGGGACAATTGGAGGTGTTGGTGCTGAGGGGGGAAATGACACCGATGTACATGGTGGGCAATTAAATTCAAGCTGATTATGAGGCAGGGTACTGTGCAAGAGAGGAACCTGCGTGTGGTGGGGCGGAGCAGCTCACGGAGGAGAAGGGTGGCGAGGCTGCTGAGGATTCTGAGCAAAGATTAAAAAAATGTTAAAATGACCAGAGGTTGCAGAGGCGAGCGGGGGCTGAGAGGAGATTGGACACTTGCGTCAAAGCTTTCGTTGATTTCAAGGTGACCCGAGGGTCAGAAATGCTTTAGAAGACTCTGCTTATACGAACGAAGTGACTTGGGGGCAGAATGCCCCTATCAAATTGACAGTTAAAAAAAATGTTCCCCGTTTCAGATTTATAAAAAGTGATTTTCGGATTTAAAAGCTGCGTCTCTGAATGTTCCATCAAATCACCTGCAGTATCTATCTATCTACCAACCTACTTCTCTATCTATCTATCTATCTATCTATCTATCTATCTATCTATCTATCTATCTATCTATCTATCTATCTATCTATCTATCTATCTATCTATCTATCTATCTATCTATCTATCTATCTATCTATCTATCTATCTATCTATCTATCTATCTATCTATCTATCTGTCTGTCTGTCTGTCTGTCTGTCTATCTATCTATCTATCTATCTATCTATCTATCTATCTATCTATCTATCTATCTATCTATCTATCTATCTATCTATCTATCTATCTATCTGTCTGTCTATCTATCTACCTGTCTGTCTATCTACCTGTCTGTCTATCTATCTATCTATCTATCTATCTATCTATCTATCTATCTATCTATCTATCTATCTATCTATCTATCTATCTATCTATCTATCTATCTATCTATCTATCTATCTATCTATCTATCTATCTATCTATCTATCTGTCTATCTGTCTATCTATCTACCTGTCTATCTATCTATCTATCTATCTATCTATCTATCTATCTATCTATCTATCTCTCTATTAAACAATCTCAATCTATCGATCTTTCTATCTATCAATCTATCTCTCTGTCTGTCTATCTATCTAACTATATATCTCTCTAGCTATCAATAAATCACTTTATCTGTCGATCTATCTAAGTATCCGCCTGTCTGTCTGTCTCATGCAAAGTTCATGCCCAAAGAGGCAACTTCCTCGAGTTTTTAATTGGAGTCCCCGCATGATCTCCCATGAGAACGGAGGTGATGCCGTCGCATCGTTCCCTGGGACAGTGTGGAAAGCGTCACTGATCTCTGAGCCGAATAC
Source organism: Pristis pectinata (assembly GCF_009764475.1). Classification (NCBI taxonomy): domain Eukaryota; kingdom Metazoa; phylum Chordata; class Chondrichthyes; order Rhinopristiformes; family Pristidae; genus Pristis; species Pristis pectinata. The sequence continues at coordinate 2,109,918 of NC_067449.1, read as the reverse complement.
TGTACCTTGCCACATGCAAAGGTGGATCAGCCTTCAGCACTCCAGGGAGTGCACAGGTGATGACAGATCTAGCTCATACTTGAGGGCGTTATTTTCTGGTCAGAGAGCGAGACTCGGGTCAATGTCACTTGGGAGAGTAGACGTTCCTACAATGCATCAACCGCGCGTGATACTAACACTGAGGACGATTCTGTTATTCAGCTCTGGACGCTGTTGCCCCTGACCCGTGTGTCAATCACAGTGTCCTGGATCAACCCTGGAGGAGCACGGATTCCAATTTATATGATTCCAACTGGCCCAGAAATGACATGGGTCTTGAAATTGGATGGTACAGGTTTAAAAGGTAAAGTGAAGCGAAGTTGAAGAGAAACAAGTTAATAACGGAGGGGAAGTGAATAACAGAAAATACAGCGTGTATCCAATCAGTAATCAGTGTAATGATACATGGAACAGCTACAGCAAAAGGGGTGCAGCCATTCTCCGTGCGCGTATTCACTGAGGTTCATTGAACAGAGCAGAAAGAGTGAGGGAACAGAGC
>NC_067449.1:2101880-2104380 GCF_009764475.1 Pristis pectinata | reverse complement strand
TTGGTCAGTGCAAAAGGAAGAGTAGCACCTAAAATAGAAACTAATGAAAAGTCAGGAACTGATTGGTGCTCAAGGCATGCCCATTTGGGGCATTGAATGACATCAGAATCTTGTATCCAAAAAAATGTATATCTAATATTAATTGCCCAATAGTAAAATCTAAAGTTAGGCAAGGCCAAACCACCACCCTTTTTTAAATTTGTAAATATTTCTTACTTAACCTTGGGTTTTTATTCTGCCAAATATATGAAAGAATTTTAGAATCAATTGTGTCAAAAAAAGATTTCGGGACATAAATTGGAATCGCTTGAAATAAATATAAAAATGTTGGTAAAACATTCATCTTCATCGCATTAATTCGGCCTACCAATGATAAAGACAGTGGAGACCACTTAGTAAATAATTGTTTAACATGGTCAATTAGAGGCAATAGATTAGCTTTAAATAAGTCCTTATTTACTGATCGTTTGCTTTCTTTTCGAAATAATTATTAAGCCGTATTTCTTAACTGTCGGCTGTTAACGCCCTTTGGCTCTGTTTCAATCTCACAACTATGTTGTGCGTTCGTTATCTCTGTTTGTATTATGTTTTTCATTTTAAGACAAAACATGGGTGGTTTATACATATTTTCCATTTGAACTATTGCCACCAATAGAACAGGTGTTAGTTCAATTAGAGGGTAGCGTACTGGCTGCCAGTTTTCGGGCTGTTGGGGGAGGGGATGGGGTTGTTTTTACGTTTTTTTTCTTCTGGGCTAAACTACAATTTTTTTTTAATTGCCGTCACATCCGTTTCCTCTTTGAATTTTTTTTACTTCTTCTTTACTTGGAAATATTAAGATTAACCCTTGACATACCATATTTTTTTAATCTGTTAAAATGGATGACTATTAATTTTATTTCATGGAATGTTAATGGCTTAAATAATCCACTCAAACGTAAGAAGATTTTTAAAGTTTTTCATGGACTAAATGCTCAGATTATTTTCGTTCAGAAGACTCACATGAGGAAGAAAGATAATCAACGTTTTTTTAGATTTTGGAGGGGTCAACAGTTCCATTCGAATTCACAAGCAAAGGTGAAAGGAGCTTCTATTTTTATAGACTCCTCAATTTCGTTTGTTCATCATGAGACAATGTCAGACCGAAATGGTAGATTTTTATTAATCACTGGTCTGCTTCATAATAAAAAAGTTGTTATGGTTAATGTTTATGCACCCAGTGTAGATCACCCTGTATTTTTTAAACATCTATTTGCATTTTTTCCTAATTTAAATGAATACACTTTCATTCTGGGTGGAGATTTTAATTGTTGTCTAAACCCTTCCATGGATAGATCTGTATCAAACCCTGCACTTCCAAACAAATCCGCTGTATTAATTCCTTTTTAGTTGAATCTGGAATTTTAGATGCTTGGAGATTTCTACATCCATATGATAAAGAATTTTCATTCTTTTCTCATGTTTACCATAACTACTCGAGGATTGATTATTTTTTTATTGATGATAGATTAGCTCCACTTACTATGGACTGTAAATACGATGCAATTGCCATCTCTGATCATGCACCATTGATTTTATCAATTAAATTACTATATGTATCCTTTGATGTCAGACAATGGCGATTTAATCCTTCTCTATTACAAGACTCAGATTTCAACCAATTTATCAAAGAACTGATTTCATTTTTCTTTTTAACTGAAGAAATCTCCAGTGGGATAATATGGGATACTTTTAAAGCATATATCCGTGGTCAAATTATTTCATATTTCGCTGGCTTGAAAAAACGAACTAATAATGAAAAACATATGTTGGTTGGCAAGATTAAAGAAATCGATAAAAATATTCTGATACTCCGAATCTGGAGCTTTTTAAAAAGAGAAAAGAACTCCAATTACAACATAGTTTATTATTAACATCTTCAATTGAAAATCTACTACTTAGAAACAAAAGTCAATTTTATATACATGGTGACAAATCCGGTAAATTATTGGCCAACCAATTGAAAGCTACTTTATCTAAACGTCAGATTAATAAAATTTGTAAACCGGATGGTACTTGCACGATAGATCCTGTTCAAATCAACAAATCCTTTCAAGAATTTTATTCTTCTTTATACCAAGCAGAATCCCCTGAGGATCCTACATCAATGTATGAATTTTTAAGAGATCTGAAGATTCCCCAACTATCTTTAAATGAACGTTCTACATTAGATGCTCTTATTTCGGAGAAGGAAATAAAGAAAGTAATATTTTCAATGAACTCGGGTAAAGCACCCGGCCCTCACGGATATACAGCTGAATTTTTTAAATTCTTTTCTGATATTCTTGTTCCCTGGTTAGCCAAATTTTTTAAAGGTGCCCTATCAGTGGGTAAACTACCACAATCTTTCTATGAAGAAAATATTTCTTTAATTCTTAAAAAGGATAAAGATCCCACTGATTGTGCATCTTATAGACCTATTTCTTTATTAAATGTAGATTCAAAAATATTTTCCAAAATA
>NC_067449.1:2036880-2096880 GCF_009764475.1 Pristis pectinata | reverse complement strand
TTTTCAAATTAATACAGATTGATATATAGCATTAATATTTATATATGTAATAGAAAGAGATCAGGATAACAATCAGAGCATATGTAATCATAAAGAACAATAAAATATTTTTAAAAAACTGTAGATCCAACAATCTCTTAGTAAATGAATATAATATAAAAGAAAGAAAAAGATTTATTATATAAATTTTTTTAAAAAACCAAATCAATAAAAAAAATATAAACAATATAAACTAAACAAAAAAATCTTTAAAAAAACAAGAAAAAAGAAAAAATGAAAAAAACTGGGCTAAAATTTCTCAGTAGAAACAGAGCAATATTATGTCGTCAAGTCCGTTCCTCCAAGTTGGAAAGTTATTGAAATTCGTGCCGTGACCTCGAATCAACTCGGCCCCATTGACACAGAACATTGATCAGTTCGGCGCGCCATGCATGTGCCTATCGCGAAGTAAATCGAACGATCCTCATCCGCCTGTACATGGTCCATTTCCCTCCGTCCACCGCATGTTCAGTGCCCGTCTGAATGCCTCTTAAGCGTTCTTGTTGTATCTGCTTCCACGACCAATCCTTCCAGTGCGTTCCCGACACTTACCACCCTCTCCGTAAAAAAATACTTGCCACGTAAATCTCCTTTAATCTTAGCCCCCTCACCTGAAAGATATTCCCTGCAGGTGGCCTCTGGCTTCGCAGACGCCGCACTCCCGCTTCCAATAGGATCTCCCATCCTCCAACCTCCCGCAGCCACTCAGCGCGCTGCAGCTTCGACGTTTCGCTGAGATCCAGGTTGACGTGGCTTCGGTCATCCAACCCCTGTGCGTCGTGCGCTCTCTTCCGATACCCCGTGCCCACGCGCAGAGCCCGGCTCTTCCATGGCGCCCCACACACCCACCCTACATCTCAAACTCTTTCCCCGCCTCCAGCGCCCACCCGTTATCTCCGCCCACTGTACCACAGTGCCCCTATGTATTTATCTGCATATCAGCCGGCTCACCCTCCACCCTCGTTTCCCACTAATAGACAGACAGACAGACAGACAGACAGACAGACAGACTAGATAGATAGATAGATAGATAGATAGATAGATAGATAGATAGATAGATAGATAGATAGATAGATAGATAGATAGATAGATAGATAGATAGATAGATAGATAGATAGATAGATAGATAGATAGATAGATAGATAGATAGATAGATAGATAGGTAGGTAGGTAGGTAGGTAGGTAGGTAGGTAGGTAGGTAGGTAGGTAGGTAGGTAGGTAGGTAGGTAGGTAGGTAGGTAGGTAGATAGATAGATAGATAGATAGATAGATAGATAGATAGATAGATAGATAGATAGATAGATAGATAGATAGATAGATAGATAGATAGATAGATAGATAGATAGATAGATAGATAGATAGATAGACAGACAGATAGATAGATAGACAGACAGATAGATAGATAGACAGACAGATAGATAGATAGGTAGACAGATAGATAGGTAGATAGACAGATAGATAGGTAGATAGACAGATAGATAGATAGATAGATAGATAGATAGATAGATAGATAGATAGATAGATAGATAGATAGATAGATAGATAGATAGATAGATAGATAGATAGATAGATAGATAGATAGATAGATAGATAGATAGATAGATAGATAGATAGATAGATAGATAGATAGATAGATAGATAGATAGATAGATAGATAGATAGATAGATAGATAGATAGATAGATAGATAGATAGATAGATAGATAGATAGATAGATAGATAGATAGATAGATAGATAGATAGATAGATAGATAGATAGATAGATAGATAGATAGATAGATAGATAGATAGATAGATAGACGCCTCTGCCGTCCTGGCCTCTTAAAACTAGCCAGCTGGAAGACGACAATTCCAACTGCTTAAAGCGGGAGTCCGATTGGCCTGTAGATTCGGGAAGTTTGGAAGCGTTAATACAAAGAACATCTACCAGCAACATCTCTTGTAAAATAAGACGTACGGGAGAAGAATCATAAATTCGTCACTTATTTCCATAGGAGGGAATCGGGGAGGAAACAGCTAGTATTGGTTTTCTGCACCATAAGCGGACCTATTACCAAGGCTTTGATGTAGCGGAATTACATTATGCATGGCAAAATATTTTTTGATTTTTTTTTGATTAAGTAACGAAGTAAATAAGTTGTACTGAGCTCAGCGACCCAATGGAAACCCTAAGCAATTATTTATTTTGTGAGGGGGAGCGGAATCCGGTTTCTCCTGATACAGAGCTGTAATTCCAAGGAAAGAGAAGACTTTTCCAGCCGCGTTCATGTTGCGCATTGCCAATGCTGGTCGTCTCCATACGTCGGTCACGACCATGTAGCGTGATGATGTAACACTTCACACGTGCGTAACACGTGATCGGTGCTGTGCGGGTTTCGTTGTTGATCATTTGGACTCTCGAAGCTGTAGCTCATGAAGATAGAAAGCAAATTGATGGATTCTATCGAGGATTCAGGTTACAAAGGTTACTTGGGCCTGTATAGGGAGCTCAGATCTCAAAGTATATTTTAATCCGCCGTTTTTAAATTATTGTCAAGTTGTTTTATTTACATAGCTAATCGCTCAGTGCAGCTTAATAAAGCTTCAAATGCTTCATCTGAAGGTTTCAAGCAATGATTCATTTGCATAATTACTTCGGTACATTTCCAAACGCAGATTGATGTAGCGTGATGGATTTACGTTGGCACAGCAGGATCAGCCGAGACGTTAGCCACGGGATAGGAGGAGGTTTAGTCATTTGTGTCTCGGCCCTCGAAGCTTAAACTAAATCTGATCTCCGCCCGCACATCTGCAGGGGACACCTACCGATAGAAAATTGTAATCAGGAAGTTGTTTGACTGGGAGCCAAAGTGGGGTGGCAAAGGCGAGGAGGTGGGCGAAGAAACCTTCACAGTTAGGTCGCCACAGGCATCGTAGGCCGAAGGCCTCTTCCTGTACTGTAGTTTTCTTTTCTATATTTTGGAGAGCAGACACTATACTATCTCATGAAGCCGAATAAAACCTTGATGCCGCTGTTTAAACCTTTGTCCACATTTGGAGTATTCTGGTCTCCACCTCACATGAAGGATGTGGGGGCTTCAGAGGGGGTTCAGACGAGTTTCACAGGGGTGCTCTCTGGGTTAAAGAGAATGAGCTGTGAGGAGAGGTTGGACAAACTTGGATTGCTTTCTCTGGAGCAGCGGAGGCTGAGCTGGCGACCTGATAGAGGTTTATATATTCATGATGGGTAAACACATTGTGGATACTCAGTGCTTCTTTGTCCCTAGGGTAGAAATGTCAAGTATTAGAGAGCATGATTAAAGTGAGAAGGAGAAATTTTAACGTGCACTTGCTACGTTTGTTTACTGTTATGGACTCAGTGAAAGTCCCTTTAAGATAGAGAGTGTGTGTGTATGTGTGTGTGGGGCGTGCTTACGTCAATAGAAGATAAAGGACGTAATGACGTTGTTGAAGAAGTTAGAAGAAGAAGAAGGAGAGAGAGAGAGAGAAGGGAGAGAGACACCAGCCTGCTTGTTTTCTCTATCGATGGATGAGAAACAATAACTGTGTTTGCCATAGAAATCCATGTATGGAAGTTGGAAGTAATCCGGTGGAGTTCACTTTGTTGCTGACCTGTAGAAGGAAACAGATATTTGTGTGTGGACAACCACGGTTCGGATGCTTTTCGGGGTGAGGAAGTCACTACCGAGTAAACACTGAAGTGTCGTTTGGGTTCCATTGTGGAACATTTGGATTTCGTATTTACTCTCTCTATGTTTCTCTACGTCTACGTCTTATCTTCAGACGACAGTGGTTGTTGAAGAAGCCCTTGCTCATGTTTCACCTTATGGCTTGCGGAACTGAACTTTAAGAACCATTCCGGAACTGGGAGCTTTGGACTTTGCCACACCCACACACACACGAATAGTTGAGTTTTGGGGTTAACGTTCGAGGTTTAACATTTTTGAATTCTAACATACTAACATTTTTACTTTTATTTTACGTAGTATCATAAGTAGTGATTAATAAAATAGTTTTTAACACTGAATTATGCTCAGTGTGTTTCTTTTGTTGCTGGTTCGTGACATTACACAGAGACTGATGAATGCCTGAAACGCGCTGCATGCGGTAGTGAAGGAAGCAAACATCGTAGCAACGTTTATCTGTTATTCTATATTTAAACGCAAGGGCGAAGGAAGCATATCAGGTTGGACCTGGGGACCAGAGAGAGTACTAGATTTGAAATCAGGGATTTCAAACGCCAGGGCACTGGAGGTTGCAAAAAAAATGAACAGGTGGCGGAACTGTTGTAGAACAGGTGACCTAGCGGAATGTTGCAGACCTCGCGAAACTGCCGTAGAGTTTTGTCGCTCAGAGGGACCTCGGGATACAGGTACACGGTTCCCGGAAAGTGGGGTCACAGATAGACAGGGGTGGTGAAGAAGGCGTTCGGCACGCTGGCCTTCACCGGTCAGGGCACTGAGTACAGGAGTCGGGAGGTGACGTCGCATTGTACAGGACGTCGGTGAGGCCGCACTTGGAGAAACGCGCTCAGTTCTGGTCGCCCTGCTGTGGGAAAGATGCCGTCGAGCTGAGAAAGAGGCGCAAAGGGAGATTCCCGAGGATGTTGCCGGGACTCGAGGGGCTGAGTTACGGAGAAAGGTGGGGGCAGGTTGGTAATTTATCCCTTGGAGCGTGAGAGGGGTGACCTTATAGAGGTGTATAAACCCACGAGAGGCATCGATAGGGTGAATGTGCGCAAGTCTTTCCCCCCCCCCCCCCCCACCAGGGTTGGGGAATCAATTACTAGAGGGCACCGGTTTAAGGTCAGGTGGGGAGATTTAACAAGGAACTTCTTCACCCAGAGTGTGGTCCGTACGTGGAACGAGCTGGCAGAGGGAGTGGGTGAGGCAGGCACATTAACAACACTCGGACAGGTCCACGGATGAGAAAGGTTGAGAGGGACAGGGGCCAAACGCGGGGAGACGGGACTGGCTGGGGTGGGATTCTGAGCCGGCAGTGTTCCGATTGGACCGAAGGGCCTGTCTCCGCGCTGCGTGACCTTCTGCCAGAGGAAGTGGTTCAGGCAGGTAACTTGACAACATTTAAAGGCACTTGAACCGGTACATGGATGTGAAAGATTCAGAAGCGTATTGGTCAGGGGCGGTCAAATGGGACTAGTTTAGACGGGAATATTGGTCCGCATGGACCAGATGGACAGAAGGGCCTGTTTTAGTTCTGTCCGACCCTGTCATTCTCATTAAATGGCTCAGGTGGCGTCTGCGGTTTCTGACCGGCGCTTCGGGTCCAGATTCTATGTCAGGACTGAGAATGCAGGAAGGGGAAGATTGAATCTATCGGGGGGGGACGGGCAAGGGTGTGGGTGCCCGGAGGGGACGGGGAGTGGAGTGTGGCCAGAGGGGGGTCGGGGAAGAGTGAGGGTGCCCGAGGGGGCCGGGGAGGCGTGTGGAGGGCCGGAGGGGACGGGGAGTGGAGTGCGGCCCGAAGGGGATCGGGGAAGAGTGTGGGTGCCCGAAGGGCGACGGGGAGGGGTGATGGGTGCCCGACAGTGGACGGGGAGTGGGGTGGGTGCCAGAGGGGGGGATAAGGAGGGGTGTGGGGGCCCGAGAAGGATCGGGGAGGGGAGTTGGGGTCCGGGGGCGACGGGAAGGTGTGTGGGGCCCGAGGGAGAACGGGGAGGGGGGTGGCTGCACGAAGGGTGCACGGGGAGGGGATGTGCATGCCCGACGGGAGACCGGGTGGGGTGTGGGTGTCGGAGGGGGACGGGGTGGGATGGTGGGTGCCCGAGGGGCGACGGGGAGTGGTGTGGGGGCCGGAGGGTGGACGGGGAGGTGTGTGGGGGCCGGAGGGCGGGACGGGGATGCGTGGAGTGTGACGGGGTGATGGGATGCGCTGCTGCAGGGGGGAGCTCCGGGAGTTGGGAAAGTTACAGTGACCCTCACAGAAGGCTGATGGTGATTTCATCGGACGGCAGCTGCTCATCAGAGCCTGATTGAATGGGAGCCAGGATGGGGGAGGAGGGAGGATGGAGTCGGGGAATAGCAGCTGGAGGGTGACAGGTAGAGACGGATAAGCGAAGAGAAGAAATGGGGGCTGATGGAGCCGGGTTGGGGTAGGGAGGCTGGAAGGTGGGAAGGTGATATGCGGATAGTGATAAGAGCAGGGTGTGGTAGGTTGCTGGAACGCGCTGACAGGGAAGGGTATGGCCATGTCCAGTGAACATTCAGACAGGCAGACGAACCGGCAGGGCATGGAGAGATACAGACCATTCTCAGGCGGGTTGGATTAGTTCAAATTGGAATCATGGTCTGCACAGGTATGGTGGGCCGAAGGTACTTTTCTGTTCCATGGGTGTTGGGAGCGGATACTATCGTGCCTAATGCAGCCGAATACAACCTCGGTGCCGCTGTGCAAAACCTTGGCCACATTTGCAGTGTTGTGGTCGCCACCCTGCATGAAGGAAATCCAGGATTTGGAGAAGGTGCAGAAAGTTTATCCTGAAACCCCGGACGGGATCCCAGACTGCAACTCACTCTCTGGAATCTGTTATTTTATATATAAATCCCCTGAACCCCTGGATGAGATCCCAGCTTTAACCCACTCCCGCGTATCTGTTATTCTCAAAATAAACCCCACGAACCCCTGGATCACATCCCAGCCTGTAACCCGCTCCGGGGACCTGTTATTCTATATATAAACCCGAAACCCGGAATTAGATCCCAGCCTGTAACCCACTTCCGGGTATCTGTTAATCTATATATCACCCTGCCCCGAACCCCTGGATCAGATCCCAGCCTGAAACCCACTCCCGGGGTCCTGTTATTCTATATATAACACGACCACCCCCCCCCCCCCCCAGAACCCCTGGATTAGATCCCAGCCTGTAAATCACTCCCGGGGATCTGTTATTCAATATAGAACCCCCGCCCCCCAACCCACGGATTAGATTCTAGCCTGTAATACGCTCCCGGGGATCTGTTATTTTATATATAAAGCCCCGTACTCCTGGATTAGATCCCAGCCTGTAACTCACACCTGTGGATCTGTTATGACATATATAACGCCCCTCAGTTACATCTCTGCCTGCAACTCTGGATTAGATACCAGCCGCACAAGTAGACGGGAAGGTAAAGAAGACGTACTGCGCGCTTGCTTTATCAATCGGGACGTTGAGCACAAGAGTAGGGAAGTCACATTGAGGAAGTAAAGGGTTAAGAAACTGTGACTGACTGTATCTATACATATAGCTGATGGAAAAATAACTTGCAAGCAAGAGCAGGCAAGCTACTGACTCTAGCTAGGTGATAATTGCTGTGTCCGGGACCTTGGTGGCAGGCCAATATACTAGACGGTAAGGGTGGTGGGTGTAATAAACAGACCAAAGGAAGCTTGTTTTAAACAATGAGGTTGATACCTGTCTTTGAATCGCTTGATTATAACTCAATTATGTTGGACAATAGGTGTGATGTCTGTCTTTGGTTCTCTGGGGCCTGACCGAAACTCGTGGAGCCGCATTCATTAAGTGTGCCTGACAATATCTGTATAAATTACTTCCTGCTACTTTGGACTGCGGAGACCTCCGATAAAGACTCCACGTGAGAGTTTGAGGAGAATTCTCCGCAGTAAGCTACTAATAAACACGCTTTATCGAATCAACCTTGTGGCGCTGTGTTACTTTGCGCTGTGTTTAAAACTCTGGTTGGGGCTGCACTTGGAGTATTGTGTGCAGTTCTGGTCGCCCCGTTACAGGAAGGGTGCGGGGGGCTTCGGAGAGGGTGCGGGAGAAGTTCACCGGGACGCCGCCTGGATCAGAGGGCGTGAGCTACAAGGAGAGGTCGGACACACTTGGGTTGTTTTCTCTGGAGCGGTGGAGGCTGAGTAGAGACCTGACAGAGGTTTATAGGATCGCGTAAGGCAGAGATAGAGTCGACAGCTGGTATCTTTCTCCCCCAGGGTGGAAATGCCTAATGCCAGAGGGCATGCATTTAGGGTGAGGGGGGGTAGTTGAAAGGAGATGTGCGGGGCAAGTTTTTTGGAGTACTGTGTGAAAAACTGGTCGGCACATTACAGGAAGGATGCATCGGCTTTGGGGAGGTTCGCCAGGATGCTGCCTGGATCAGAGAGTATGAGCTACAAGGGGAGGTTGGGCAGCCTTGGATTGTCTTCTCTGGAGGCAGAGGGGAGACCTGATAAAAGTTTATAAATTCATGATTGTTGCTTCACCGCTTCTATTCATTGGCCAACTCCACTCGCGCTCTCATTCCAGATGAAGGTAGTCAAGAGCTGGCAAGTGATAGGTGGATCCAGCTGAGGAGGGGGTGATCGGGTGATTCCCTTGCAATGCGTCACGGCCCAGGGTGAGCCCGCACTCCCCTTTCCTTCTCGCCCTTCTCTCTCCGATCCCTCCCGCCCCTTCCCCCGCCTCTCTCTCTCATTCCCTTCCTCCTACCGCGCTCTCTCTATTCTTTCCCCACCCCTTGCCTCTCCTGCCCCTTCCCCTCTCTCCCTCTCTCCACAGTTTATTCAATACGACCTTAAGACTTTCAACACAATATTGGGGTCCGGAAAGTTCAGGCGGTCAGGATAATCCTGCAAACAGCACAGTCTGCTGCACTTTAGACATTCACTACTTTACCCCTCTATATGCTAGAGGGAAACAAAGATAAAGTCTGCCCCTCTTCTTTTCTCCTTCCTCTTTTCTCTGTCCCTGTATCTCTGCCGAACTCGTTATTTCTCGGTATCCCTCGTTTATCCTCACTCAATCCCTCCCTTCTCTTTGTCCATACTTTTCCGACCCTCTTCGCCACTCTCTCTGGATCTCTCTCTCTCTCTCTCTCTCTCTCTCTCTCTCTCTCTCTCTCTCTCTCTCTATCTATCTCTCTCTCTCTCTCACTCTCTCTCTCTCTCTCTCTCTCTCTCTCTCTCTCTCTCTCTCTCTCTCTCTCTCTCTCTCTCTCTCTCACCGCAAACTATCTCCCATAAACTGGTCTGAATATGAAGCTGAAGTCCCGGTAATCCATCCCGAGGTCTGTCAGATTAAAGATCGGGCGTTTATTGACATCCAAACCACAGACACTCACTGCAGGGTAGAAGAGTTTCTGCGGACCAGGGTTGTTTGCAGTCTGAACATTTCTCCCTCAATTTCAGTGATCCAGTCCACGAGCTGTCACGGGAACGGACCGGACAGACACTGGGTCAGGGAGACTGACACCAAGCCCGGGAGAGCATTACCGCACAAGGGCGAAAGAAGACGGGTCCTTTACAGAATGGCGCCGTCCAGGGGTGCGAGAGGCAGTAATTCAACCTGATACCCTTTCCTGGCCTCTCTTTTTCCCCTCTCTCTCCTTACCTTTGACCCACCCCCCAGTGGATCTGCTCTCCCCTCCTCCCCTCGCACCTGCCCATGACTATCTCTTACCTGCATCTACCTATCACCGGGTAGATAATAGGTGATAGACGATAGGCCACCCCGTCCTCCCCTCTTTTGTCCACCTATCACCGCTCTGCATTTCCCTCCTATATATTGGGCTTCTCTCTTTTTTCCCTATCTTCAGTCCTGAAGAAGGGTGCTGACCCGAAACGTCGACCGCCTGCTTTTCTCCAGGGATGCTGCCTGGACTGCTGAGTTCCTCCAGCATCATCGTGTTTTTCATCTGGACGAAGGAATACGATTTTTTTAACAGAGTGGCGCAGGCCAAGGGAAGAGAAGGCATAGGGGTGCGAGAGGCAGGACTGAACCTGATACAAGCCCTGGACGAGCCAATCGGGGGGAAACGTCCTGGAGGGGAAACGTCCTGGGGTATTTATTCCGGGTCTCTGGCAGGGAAATGTCCCGGAGTATTTATCCAGGGGCCCGGGTGGTGGGAAGGTCCCGGGATATTTATCCAGGGTCCCGGGGGAAGTCCGTGAGTACTTATTCAGGGTCTGGGAGGAAACGTCCTGGGGTATTTATCCAGGGTCCAGGGTGGCGCCATCCCCTGGAATGCCACACCCGTCGAGAGCATCACCGACCGGGGTTCAGCGGGGAATGGGCACTCTGTCTGAAAGGGTAGAAAATGGATGGAGGATTATTATAGAGAGACAAAAGACTGCACATGCTGAGATCTGGAGCAAATTAAAAAAACTGCTGGAGGAAATCGGCGGTTCAGGCAGCATCTGTTGGAGGCCTGCGGGTGGTCGATGTTCAGAGTCGAGTCCCTGCATTGGGACCCTCCTATTGCAGGGCCTCGACCCCGGACGTCGACCATTCCCTTGCCTCCACAGGTGAGGCCTGACCCGCCGAGATCCAGCATGGGTTTGCTTCTAGCGGGAAGGGACAGCGCCCGGCTGCGCAGAGCGACACCTACCGGCGGGAAGTGGAACTGACCCAAGGGACGGTGGCGCAGTTTCAGGGAGGTGTGGCGCCGACGAATGAAGAGCGGGAGAATCAACTGGCGTCCAATGGTGTCGAGCCGGAGGGACCGTCACGGACTCAGAGAGAGATGTGATGTTGATGGGAGGACGTAGTCAAGGCGTCGATCTCTGCAGGCTGAGTATACAATGGTAGGAACTGTACTGAGAAGGGATGCGTGGGTCCACAGCCTTGAGGGACTTCTCAATGGACCTTGGCCACCGTGAGTCAAGCGGACCACCGCCGGGGTCTGGAGACAGACGGGACCGACACCGGCTCGGCTCCACGTGGGGAAGGACGTTTGTAGGTATGACTGAGGTTATTTTTTGAACAAATAACCAAAAAGGTCCATGAGCGCAGGGCGGTAGCTGCAGTCTATATGGACTTCAGTAAGGCCTTTGATATGGTTCCGCCTGGCAGGCTGCGATGGAAAGTTAAATCGCACTGGGATTCAGGGAGAGCGGGATAATTAGATGCACAATTGGCTTGATGGTTGGAAGCAGAGGGTGATGGGGAAGGTTGTTTATCAGACTGGAGGCCCGTGACTGGTCAATGCGTGGCCCATTGCTATTTGTCATATATATCATCGCTTCGGATGAGAACATACAACGCATGATTGGCAGGTTTATAAATGACGCTAAGGTAACGTGCCTCAATGACTACCAACCAGTGGCACTGACATCCACCACCATGAAGTGCTCTGAGAGGCTGGTCACGGCACGTATCAGCTCTAGCCTCCCAGACAATCTCGACCCACTGCAATTCGCCTATTGCCGAAACAGGTCTGCAGTGGATGCCATCTCCCTGGCCCTACACTCAGCTCTGCAGCATCTGGACAGTAAATACACCTACGTTAGTCTATTGTTTATTGACTACAGCTCCGCCTTCAATACTATAATTCCAAATAAACTCTTCACCAAACTCCGAGACCTGGGACCCAACACCTCCCTCTGTAACTGGATCCTTGACTTCCTGACCAACAGACCGCAGTCAGTGTGGACAGGCAGCAATACCTCCAGCACGATTATTCTCAATACGTGCCCCACAAGGCTGCGTTCTCAGCCCTCTACTATACGCCCTATATACTCGTGACTGTGTGGCCAGATTCCGCTACAACTCCATCTACAAGTTTGCAGATGATACCGCCGTAGGAGGCTGTATCTCAAATAACGATGAGTCGGGGTACAGGAAGGAGATAGAGAGCTTAGTGGCATAGTTTCATGACAACAACTTCTCCCTCAATGTCAGCAAAACAAAAGAGAAATGTTGTTGTCGTGACGCCATGTCACTAGGCTCCCTATCTCCTGAATGGGGGACTGAGAAAGCGCGTGGGAGAGAAGGGGGGAGGGGTAGAGTGTGCGAGAGATGGAGCGTAGAGAGGGAGGGAGGAGGGAGGGGAGGAAGGGTGGGATACAGGGTGGAGAGAGAGAAAACAGGGAGAAAAGGGGAAGAGAGTGGGAGGGAGTAGGGTATGGATTGTGCAGGGAGAGAAGGGTCGGAGACAAGAAGAAGACCAGTTTGAAAGGAGAGCGGGAAGCAGAAAGAGTTAATCAGGAGCATTGGGAACATCATCCCTCAGGCACAGTAGTATAGCGGGTAGCGTAACGCTTTACAGCGCCAGCGACCCGGGTTCAATTCCGGCCGCTTTCTGAAAGGAGGTTCCACGTTCTCCCCGTGTGTGCGTGAGTTTTCTACGGGTGTTCAGGTTTCCTCCCGCATTCCAAAGACGTACGGGTTAGGAAGTTGTGGGCATGCTATGTTGGCGTCGGAAGTGTGGGGAGACTTGCGGGCTGACCCAGAACACTCCACGCAAAAGATGCATTTCACTGTGTTTTTCGATGTACCTGTGACCAACAAAGACAACTTATCTTCCTTTTTTAGCATTCATTTCGAGAGGACTAGAATATACAAAGCAATGATGTGATGCGGAGGCTTTATAAGGCGTTGGTCAGACTACATTTGGAATATTGTGAGCAGTGCTGGGCCCCACGTCAAAGGAAGGATGTGCTGGAGTTGGAGAGGGTTCAGAGGAGGTTAAACGAGAATGGTCCCGGGGATGAAAGGGTTAACGTACGAGGAGCGTTTGAAGTCTCCGGGACTGTGCTCGCTGCAGTTTAGAAGTATGAAGGAGTACCTCGTTGAAACCTGCCGAATATTGAAAGACCTGGATAGAGTGGATGTGGAGAGGATGTTCCCAGCAGTGGGAGAGTCACTATCTGTGTAAACAAACAGTTCCCCGCAAATTTCCTTTAGACTTTCTCCCACTCACCTTAAACATCTAGTGTTTTAAATTTCCACTCCGGCGACTTCACATGCATATAACATTCTCTGTGTAAAAAAAACGGAGCGTCAACAGGTAGACAGGGTTGTAAAGAAGGCTTTTGGCATCCTGATATTCATAAATCAAAATATTGAGTACGGGAGTTGGGATGTGAACGTAAGGTTGTATAAGATATTGGTGAGGCCAAATTTGGAGTATTGGGTGCAGTTCTGGTCGCCTAACTATAGGAAGGATATCAGTAAGATTGAAAGAGTGCAGAGGAGATTTACTAGTATGTTGCCGGGTCTTCAGGAGTTGAGTTATAGGAAAGATTGAACAGGTTAGGACTTTATTCCTTGGAGCGTAGAAGAATGAGGGGAGATTTGATAGAGGTTTACAAAACTATGAGGGGCATAGACAGAGTAAATGCGAGCAGGCTCTTTCCACCTTGATTAGGAGAGATAAGTACGAGAGGACATGGCTTTACCGTGAAAGGGGAAAGGTTTAGGGGGAACTTCTTCACTCAGAGAGTGGTGCGAGTGTGGAACGAGCTGCCATCTGACGTGGTAAATGCCGGCTCACTCTTAAGTTTTAAGAATAAATTGGATAGATACATGGACGAGGGATGTCTGGAGGTTTATGGACTGGGTGCAGGTCAATGGGACTAGCGGAATAAAGTTTAGGCACAGACTAGAAGGGCCGAATGGTCTTTTTCTATGCCGTAGTGTTCTATGGTTCTAAATCTCCTTTGAACTTCCCCCCCCCCCCCCTTCACCTTGAGTATATGTCCTCTCCTATTTGACATTTCGACTCTGGGGGATAAAATAATTCTATCAGGTCTTTCCTCAGACTCTTATTTCCCTGAGATAACAATCCAAGTTTGCACAGCTTCTCCTCCTGCTTAATACTTTCCACTCCAGGCAACGTCCTGATGAAGCTCTTCTGCACCCTCTCTGAGTCTTCCACATCCTCCATGCTATGCGGCGACACAACACTCCACATTTCGCCAATGTTTTCCCAAACCAAAGGGCAGTAGATTTAGATAATGCGTAAGAGGTTTCTAACGGTGCAATATTGTAGCATGCAGTTGTGCAGAGGGACTTGGGAGAGCTTGTGCATGAACCGCAAAATGTTGGTTTGCAGGTGCAACATGTTGTCAAGAAGGCAAATGGAATGCTGGCCTTCATTGCTAGAGGGATTGAATTAAAGAGCAGGGAGGTTATGCTGCAACTGTACAGGGTTCTGGTGAGGCCGCACCTGGAGTACTGCGCGCAGTTACTTGGGGAAAGATATTCTGGCCTTGGAGGCGGTGCAGAGGAGGTTCACCAGGTTGATTCAGGAGATGAGAGGGGTTAGTCTATGAGGAGACATTGAGTCGCCTGGGACTATACTCGCTGGAATTCAGAAGATTGAGAGGGGATCGCATAGAAACATACACCGTTATGAAAGGGATATATGAGATAGAGGCAGGAAGGTTGTTTCCACTAGAAGCATGGGATGTGGCCTCAAGATTCGGCGAAATAGATTCAGGACAGATATGAGGAGAAACTGCTTTTCCCAGAGAATTCCAGGTGAATCTGTGGAATTTTCTGTCCAGGGGGGTAGTAGAGGCTACCTCATTAAATATATTTAAGACACAGTTAGATAGATTTTTGCATAGTAGTGGAATTAAGGGTTATGGGTAAAAGGCAGGAAGGTGGATCTGAGTCCACGGCCAGATCAGCCATGATCTTATTGAATGACGGAGCAGGCTCGACATCCTCCTCCTACTCCTATTTCATGTGTTCTTCTGTGTTGCTGAAGGGATCTGAGGACTTTTTTTTTGAAATACACAGAGGGCGGTTGAAATCCGGAATGCACTGCCTTGCCGGGTTGCGGAGACAGAGACGGGTTCTTGGCTCCTCAAGGCATCCACGGCTTGCTGGCCAGCTGCTGGGACATGGGATTAGTATACTTGAGTACTTGATGGGTGGCATGGCAGCTGTTGGCCTTCTAGTGTGCTGCATATGTGTTGGATTCTGTGCACTGAGTGCCCACACTTGAAACCTCTGTGGCTGGCGGAACACCCACCCGCTTCGAGCATCCGCAGGCTCCTCGTGTCTCCAACCAATAGTCTTTGTCCCCTTGACATTTTCCTTATTTTACCCACCAATGAGAGAATCCGGGCGGAGTCAAAGAAGCGGAGGATGAACTGTCAATCACTGACAGAAGGCGTGACTTTTGCCTCCTGCTGCTCCGTTCTCTCGGCACGTTGAACCCTTCCTGCTTCCTTTATTCCCCACATGACAACCTCAAGAGAAAGATGTTTCTACTACTGGGGATGATGACGATATTTCACCGTGAGCGTTTTATGAAAAATAATTATTTTCATTCATCTTTTTAACCTCTTTCTTTCTCCTACCCCCCTCTCTCTCACACACACTCACTCATGCTGTCAGTTTCTAATTATCCAGATGGCTCCCTCTACTCAACCCTACCAGATGTTTTTAATTGTCACCACCGGCCTGTCTCTCGCACTCGGAATATAATTCTACTTTTGTATGGCTGTCTGTCTGTGTTCTGCATGTTTATGCGACCATCCATACATCTATATCTATCTCTGTCTGTCTGTCTGTCTGTCTGTCTGTCTGTCTGTCTGTCTGTCTGTCTGTCTGTCTGTCTGTCTGTCTGTCTACCTATCTATCTATCTATCTATCTATCTATCTATCTATCTATCTATCTATCTATCTATCTATCTATCTATCTATCTATCTATCTATCTATCTATCTATCTATCTATCTATCTACCTACCTACCTACCTACCTACCTACCTCTCTGTCTCTCTATCTGTCTCTCT
Source organism: Pristis pectinata (assembly GCF_009764475.1). Taxonomy (NCBI): domain Eukaryota; kingdom Metazoa; phylum Chordata; class Chondrichthyes; order Rhinopristiformes; family Pristidae; genus Pristis; species Pristis pectinata. The sequence goes on along the minus strand of NC_067449.1, from coordinate 2,081,355 downwards.
ACCTACCTGTCTCTCTCTCTATCTATCTATCTATCTATCTATCTATCTCTATCTATCTATCTATCTATCTATCTATCTATCTATCTGTCTATCTATCTATCTATCTATCTATCTATCTATCTATCTATCTATCTATCTATCTATCTATCTATCTATCTATCTATCTATCTATCTATCTATCTATCTACCTGTCTATCTAGCTGCCTGTCTGTCTGATGTCTGTCTATCTATCTAGCTTGCTAGCTATTGAGGCACCTTAATCAGAAATATTTTGGTTCTCTTTTCTAGGGGTAGGAAGCGAAATAATTGTTCAGAAAGACCGATTCCTCACAGCAGACAAAGGGAGCTCGGTGATGGTGTCCTGCTTTGTACCAAATAACCATCCCAGGACCTACTGGTATCGACAGCCTCCAAACCAGGGGCTGGAGCTCTTGATCCACGCCTATCGGAGCTCCACTCCGGAGATATCTGAGGGGTTCAAAGATCGTGTGTCTGCAATCAGGGGGACAGACGATTCCTACCATCTCAACCTGACTGGGCTGATTCCCGCTGACGCGGCTGTGTATTTCTGCGCGAGTGATAGCACCACAGCGGCGTCAGCCGGCTGGCACCTCCTGCAAAAACCCACGACCAACCACTCACCCACTCACGCTCCCAACTCATCTCGTCAGTGGCAACGCCTTCACAAAACAAATGGAACACAACTCCCTGGAAAACTAACCTCTAAATTCCAGGCAGGGAGAGAGATTCAGTGGCTCCTACAGCCAGACAGCGGATGGTACTTTAGCAACAGAATAAGCTCAGGGAGGACCACAATATAATGTATGGCGTCGATTCGGATTACAGCCTTTGTGTATCTGCCTTCAGGTGTATATATTCATTTACCTACCTATCTATCTATCTATCTATCTATCTATCTATCTATCTATCTATCTATCTATCTATCTATCTATCTATCTATCTATCTATCTATCTATCTATCTATCTATCTATCTGTCTGTCTGTCTGTCTGTCTGTCTGTCTGTCTGTCTGTCTGTCTGTCTGTCTGTCTGTCTGTCTATCTGTCTGTCTATCTATCTATCTATCTATCTATCTATCTATCTATCTATCTATCTATCTATCTATCTGTCTATCTGTCTGTCTGTCTGTCTGTCTGTCTGTCCATGTATCCGTCTGTCTGTCTGTCTGTCTATCTATCTATCTATCTACCTGACTGCCTGTCTGTCTGTCTGACTATTTACGTATCTATCCATCCTTCTATGTCAGTCTTGCTATCTGTCTATCGACCTACCTACCTCGCTTTCTCTCATTCTATTGAAAATGCCGGATGCATTCAGCAAGTGAGGGAGCATCTGTGTAGACCGTCACCGACCCCGGTCGTAGTCCTTCGATCAGAACTGAGACAGGCAGAAAACAATATAGTCCATCCCTCTAGTTACCTGGCTGGGCATCTACATCGCCAGCGATGCATTTGTCCATCTGGGTTTGGCGTGGGCGTCCGTGCATCTATCTCTTTATCCTTTGATTCCCAGAACAGCGGGAACCTCTGAAAAAGATCTGAAGACGCTCATAACATTCTTTTAAGTTTTCAATGCGAGCAGTGATGTGAACTTTCTGTTCCGGAAGCTCTCAGAGACTCCAACGCACAGGATCTTCATGGAACAGAAAGGCGAAAGGGACTGGGTGCCACCTGACAACAGTTCGAGATGTTCTGATCAACCGCTAACCCGTTACAAGTGCAGAATGCACGTGCGTGTGTGACATCTTTTATTTCCGGTAGGACGAACGAGTCAGCGAATCACTTAACCCTTCAGTTTCCGATCAGCACAATGGAAATACAAGTTGTACTGCCTGCGATGTATGTTTTACACCAGGAGGGGAATTTGTGGTGGATGGGTATTGAGGGGTTCATTGCGAGAGAGATGTTGGACCCTGCTGGAGGGCAGGCTTTTCACGTGTGTTATCGCCTCCACAGATCTGAAACGTTAACTCTGTTTCTCTCTCAAAGTAGATTCTGCAGACTGTTTGATAAGTAAATGTTGCTGTAATTCATTGAGGGCACAGGTTAAAGGTGAGAAGGGAATGTTGGTATTCAAGGGTGTTACATGGTGAGTGATTGGGTAGTGTTGGTGTTGAAAGGTGCTACTGAGAGATTGGGTGATGTTGATGTTCCAGTGTGCTACATGGTGAGAGATTGGGTAATGTTGATGGTCAAGGGTGTTACATGGTGAACGATTGGGTAGTGTTGGTGTTGAAAGATGCTACTGAGAGATTGGGTGATGTTGATGTTCCAGTGTGCTACTTGGTGAGAGATTGGGTAATGTTGATGGTCAAGGGCGTTACATGGTGAGAGATTGGATAGTGTTGATGTTCAGGGTGTGTGACGTGGTGAGAGATCGGGTAGTGCCGATGTTCAGGATACATATCAGTTACAGATACGGACGGAGAAGCGGCAGATGGAGTTTAATCCTGGCGAGTGTGAGGTGTCGCACTTTGGGGGGTGGATTAAATGTCAAGGGACAGTGTACAGAGGGATATGCAGACTGATAGGTGTTGTGGGTGAATGTTTCTGTTATTTATTGGGGCTTTCGTCAAGTAGAACCTGCAGATTATTTAGATTATTTGATGCACTATGTTGTGTAAAGGACGTGGGGGTTTTCCAAAGCAGGGGAGAACATAGAACAGTACCAGACGAGATCAGGCCCTTCAGCCCAACACGTGCGTTCTGACCCTGCTGTCAATCTGACTAATCCCATTTCCCTGCACATGGTCCACATCCCTGCACCCTTCTCTGTTCGTGTGTGTGTGTGTGTGTGTGTGTGTGTGTGTGTGTCTGTCTGTCTGTCTGTCTGTCTGTCTGTCTGTCTGTCTGTCTGTCTAAATGCCTCTTAAACCCCTCGATCGTATCTGCCTCCGCCACCACCCCTGGCACCACATACCAGGCACCCACGGCTCACTGCGTAAAGCAAACGTGCCCCCACACATCTCCTTTAAACTTTACCCCTCTCACCTTGACATTCCACCCGGGGAAAACGACTCTGGCGGTCTACCCTGTCTATATAAACCTCCATCAGGTCTCCCTCAGCCTTCGCCGCTCCAGAAAAAGCAATCCAAATTTGTCCAAACTCTCCTTATAACTAATACTCTCTAATCCGGAAAGGATCCTGGTGAACATCTTCTGCACCCTCTCCAAAGCCTCCACATCGTTCCTGTAATGGGGCGACCAGAACTGCACCCACCATTCTCTGTGCAAAAAAGGTTGCCTCGTAAATCTCATTTAACTTGCCCAATCTCACCTTAAATCTCTGCCCTCCAGTCTCTGACATTTCCACTTTGGGCGGCGCGGGGGGGGGGGGGGGGAGACCATAACATCAATGCCCATAATACTCGAAATGTAACCTGACTAAAGTTTTATTACCTGCCGATTATGACATGCTTTCTGCGTAAAACAATCTTAAATCTCCTCTAAACTTTCCTCCTTCTAACCACAAGGCCTTGCTCTCTCGTATTTGACATTTACACCAAAGGTTAAGACTATCCACCTTATCAACGCCGCTCATAATCGTCTGCACCTCCATCAGGTCAGCTGATTTCCTCAGCCTCCGAGGTTCCAGAAAAGAAAACAACACAAGATTGTCCAACCTCTGCAACATAGCTAACCCTCTCCAATCCAGAAAACAGCCTCCTCTGCACCCTCACCAGAGCCCCCACGTGCTTCCTGTAACGTGGCGACCAGAACTGCACACAATACTCCAAGTGCGGCCTGATCAAAGTTTCACACAGCTGCAACGTGACTTCTCGGCGTTTGCCCGATGAAGGCAAGCGTGCCGTCCGCCTTTTTTACTGCCCTGTCAAATTACGTTGTCACGTTCCGCTGTCCTTCTGCAATTTTCCTGCATTCTCTGACCTGAATGTGAAAACTCTGTTTCTCTCTCTCTCTCTCTCTCTCTCTCTCTCTCTCTCTCTCCCCCCCCCTCTCTCCCCTCTCTCTCTCTTTCTTACTCTCTCCCTCCCCCTCTCTCCCCCTCTCTCCCCCTCTCCCCTCTCTCTCTCTTTCTTTCTCTCTCTCTCCCTCCCCCACCCACACTCTCTCTCACACTCTCTATCTTTTTATATTTGTATATTTGTTTCAGATTCTAAGCACTTCCCCTTGTTTTCGTCTGCTAACTCATATTACGTCATGAAGCAAGGAATTTGTCCAGGCCTTCTTGGTCTCGTCCAATTTGCCCGCGTTTGGCCCATATCCATCAAAACCTTTCCTATCCATGCATCTGTCCAAATGTTTTTTTAAACATTTCAATTATACCTGCCTCGACCACTTCCTCTGGCAGCTCTGTCCATATCCCCACCTCCGACTGCCTGGAAAAGTTGCCCCTACATCTTCCCCCTCCCTAAATCTGTGCCATATATTTACAGGTTCCCATACACTGGGAAAAAGATCCACCTTATCTATGACCCTCGTGATTGTATAAACCACTCAGTTCGCCTCTCAGCCTTCTTCGCTCCAGGGAAAACATTTCCCAGTCTGTCCAGTTTCCCCTTCATTACTCAAACCCTCCAGTCCCGGCAACATTCTTGTAAATACTTCCTGCACCGTCCCTAGCTCAGTCACACACCTCCCCACCTCCCCCCCCCCCCCCGCACCCCCCACGACAGCTGAGCGACCACACAATCCTCCACGCGCGGTCTCGTCTACGTCTTGTACAGATATCGTGTGACGTCCCCAAAACCTGTACTCATTTCCCCGTCCGATGGAAGCAGGCGGGGAGACGCCCTCTTCACCAAATTGTCTGCCTGCGTCTCCACTTTGAAGGAACCATGAACCTGTACCGTCAAGGAAACCAGCCTCCACTCCTTGGACTCTTGTGTTTACCTCTCGCTGCCTTGGTGAAGCAGCCGGCATCATCAAAGACCCCACCCACCCGGGACATTCTCTCTTCTCCCCTCTCCCATCGGGTAGAAGATACAGGAGCCTGAGGGCACGTCCCACCAGGCTCAAGGACAGCTTCTACCCCACGGTGATAAGACTATGGAACGGTTCCCTTATACGATGAGATGGACTCTGACCTCACGAGCTACCTTGTGACCATAGAACCACAGAACCATACAACACAAAACAGGCTCTTCGTCCCACCATGTTGTGCCGTCCATCAAACCACCCTCACACCATCTAAACCTTTCCTCCCGCATACCCTTCTATCTCACATTCCTCCATGTGCCTATCCAACAAACTCTTGAACCTGTCCAATGTATCTGCCTCCACCACCACCCCAGGTAGTGCATTCCATGCACCAACCACTCTCTGGGTGAAAAACTTCCCCCTGACATCTCCTCTGAACCTCCCACCCATAACCTTGAAGCCATGCCCTCTCGTCTTGAGCATTGGTGCCCTGGGAAGGAGGCGCTGACTGTCTACTCTATCTATTCCTCTCAATATTTTATACACCTCTATCATGTCTTTTTGCACCTTATTGTCTACCTGCACTGCACTTTCTCTGAAGCTGTGACACTTTACTCTCTACTGTTATTGTTTGACCTGTACTACCTCAATGCACCCTGTTCTACTTCATTGCACCCTGTACTACCTCAATGCACCCTGTCCTACCTCAATGCACTCTGTACTACCTCAATGCACTCTGTACTACCTCAATGCATTCTGTGCTTATTCAATGTAACTGCACTGTGTAATGAATTGACCCGTACAATCGTTATGCAAGACAAGTTTTTTTACTGTACCTCAGTACAAGTGACAATAATAAACCAATACCAATACCATATCCCTCTGAACCTTTCCTAACCATTTACCTGGCCAAACGCCTGCTGAACTTTGTAACTGAAATCTTTCCCCCATCGCCCTCTGGTCTCAGACACACCCGTTGGTCGGAGAAAAAGGACTCGGAAGCTCTCTTCGTGAATAACCCTAAGTCCCGCTTTCTCACAAGGATGATGCCATTCACTGTGTCATCTCTGCCCCGGTTTAACCTCGCAAAGTTCATCACTTTACACTTTCCTGACCTAAATTGCCTTCCTTGCCTTCGTTCTAAGATGATCGAGATCCTCTTCTAACCCGAGACAACCTCCTTCGCTGTCCACTCTATTACCAGTTCTGGTGTAATCTGCAAACTTTTGCGTTCTGCACCTTCGTCAAACTCATTAAACAACAGGGGAACCAACAGGGGACTGCCGGAGGAAACTGGGCATTTCCTTCCAGATTCATGAATAACCAACCCACTACTGTGTCCAAGACGTTGCTCAAAGTCAAAGTCGAGTTTGCTGTCACACGCACAGGTACGAGTATTCACGGGTGCAATGGAAAACTGACCTGCAGCAGCATCACAGGCACATAACATCAGATAAGCAGCTTTCCCAAGGGAAAAACATGAATTAAACAGAAATTAAACACAATTTTTCCAAGAAAGAACAAAACAAAACGAAGTCCATTTCGGTGCAAAGTGGTCCCAGTGTTGCTGTACTGAGGTAGTGATTAGGGTTGTGCAGGTTCGTTCAAGAACCTGCACAACGTAAGGTTCTTGAACTTGGTGGTGTGGGGACTTCAGGCTTCTGTACCTCTTGCCGGATGGGAGTTGCGAAAAGGTGGCACGTCCCGGATGGTGGGGGGATCTTTGATGATGGATGTTGCCTTCTTGAGGCAGCTCCTCCTGTAGATACTCCCGATGGTGAGAGAAGGATGTGCCCGTGTTGCGTTGTGCAGAGTTCCCTGCTCCCTGCAAATTCTTCCGTTTCTACGCTTTCAAATTGCCGTCCCAGACCATGATGCAACTGGTCAGAACACCTCTAATGGGACATCTGTGGAAGTTTGTTGGCGTGTTCTGTGACAAGTAGAACCTCCTTAACTTCCTAACAAAGTAGAGACGCTGGCAAGTCATTGAGTGTTGTGCGGCATCTGGCTTCCGATCAGATCACTCGGACAATCAGAGCTCCCATCGGATCTCTCCCATCTTTCCCGTTCCTTATTTCCCTGTAGTCCTTCAACTTACGCTCTCTCAACAACAAAACAATGCTGGAAACTCTTGAGCAGGTCTCACCGGAGCACAAACACACTCTTGTTCAACCAGCTCCATTTTAGTCCTTTGCAACTCACCTCCATCAAGAGGCCTATTCACGTTGCATCGGCATTTGGATCCAGGAGGAAACCAGCGCGGTCACGACGAAATCGAGCGCGCCGCAAGACCGCGGCCGAGGCCGATGTCGGGAGCCGGATCGCCGGAGCCTTGAAGCAAACCCGCTCACTGATGCGCCACAGTGCGGAGCCCGGGTGGCATGGAACCCCGTCCTCGCGGGAAATGGGCGTGCCCACGTGACAATGATAACAGGAAGTTTGGTAATCAGCCTTCCCCCTCAGACTGAGAGACACTCGCTCACAGACGGACGCAGAGTCGAATGATTCAATCATGATCCGCGCAGAATGTCGCCTTGCATTTCTGCTCATCCTGGTGCCAGGTAAGGGAATCTCTGGAAGAGTAGCTGTGGTCAGAGGGTCTTTTGTTGAAAGCTGATATGAAGTCAGCCGTGAAGATCCCGACGGATTGTTCCATCGGTGCGGGTGTCCGCGATAGGGTGAGACCTCAAGGAGGTTCTGGGTGCAAAGGATCCCCTCGGTCCTTTCGAGGAAGAGCCTGGTGGACGGGGGACAAGGAGCCGTTCCTGAAGATGTCCTGCAACCATTTAACCCACAGAGGGGGAAGTGTGGCAGTCTGTCGAACCGTCGCCTCGCTGTGCCGGCGACCCGGGTTCAATCCTGACCCCCGGTGCTACCAGGGTGAAGTTTGCACCTTCTCTCCCTGCGACCCGCTTGCTTTTCGCCCCCCACCCTCCCCCCCCCCCCCCCCGCCCCGGGTGCTCCGGTTTCCTCCTACATCCCGAAGACGTGCGGGATGGCAGGTTATTTGGCCGCTATAAATTCTCCCTCGTGTGCGCGTCGGAGTGTCTTCGAGTCTGGGAACTTGAGGCGAACGTGGAAATATAATGAGATTGGTGCACATGGTTGATAGTCGGTTGGTACCTGGCGGGCTGAATGGCCTGTTTTCACGCTGTCTAACTGCATTTGCAAACGGAGTCCAAAAAGCAAACGGAGTCTTTTACTTCAATTTGCTTCGTGGAGTTGTCGATTGACAACACTTCTCTTCGGACACTAGGCAGTAAAAGGTCATTCAGCCGGCTTTTTGGATGGTATTGAAATTAATGCCCCCAACACTCGTTCAATGCACGTTTAAAAATCACCTACACAGTATAACACGCATCATAAAGTTGTCAGTGATTCCGCTAAGTTTCAGGGGAACACTGGATTCAGAATCTGGTGCTGGTGAGTTTCAAGGGAGCGCGGGAAGCGGATCGCTAGTGAGTTTCAAGGGAGCGCCAGAAACGGGTCCCTGGTGTGTTTCAGGGGTGCGCCAGAACCGGGGCGCTGGTAAGCTTCAAGGGAGTGCGGGACGTGGGTCCCTGGCTAGTTTCAAGGGATCGAGCGAAACCGGGTACCAATAAGTTTCTTCGCAGTCCGGGAACTGGGGCCCCAGTGAGTTTCACGGGAGACCGACAAATGGACACCTGTTGAATTTCAAGGGAGCACGGTTACCGACACCGTGTGAGTCAGTTGCCGATTCATCAGGATTGTTGATTAATCGAATAGCGGTTTATCGGGTTTTTTTCACTGCATTTGCTTTCGGCCCGAAAGAGTTCTGCAAACATTTTGAACTAAGACATTCTCTATCCCTCAGGAATACTGGCCACGTACGTGGAGGTGTCGCCTTCTTACTTGTCCATTGGAGCCGGGGAGAAGACGCAGCTCACATGCACGTTGAGCAACACAGGCTATCCCTTCATGTCCTGGTACCGACAGCGAAGCAACGGGGCATTGGAACTTCTCTTCACCTCTGCTGCGCAAGGTTCTGTTAGCAACTACACGTCCGACTCATATACGGCCAGGAGGCCCAGCAACACGCTGTTCTCACTGGAACTGAACAAACCCTCGCCCTCTCAATCGGCCGTCTACTTCTGCTCTTGCAGTAGCGCACAGAGCTTCAGAACGCGGGGCTCCCGTTACAAAAACGTCCCCCGACGTGGATGATAGGTGGCGTCCTGTCCCCGGGCCGGGTTTAGTCCTCGCAGTAGGTTCCTGATTTCTATTCTACCACAAGGTGGCAGCACCGGGCAGATATTCGACGTCCACCACTCGGAAGCAGTGCTAGTCCCTGGCTCAGAGAGCTTTCCTCAACTGGACGAGGTGGGGTTTTTTCTGCCCGCTAGGTGGCAGTGATAGATGGCGGTCCATCAGCAACACAAGAAGTCTTGGAAGAACTCAGCGGTTCAGGCAGCATCTGTAGAAGGAAACTGACAGCTGACGTTTCACGTCGAGACCCTTCATCGGGACCGGAGAGAAAGAGGGATAGATAGGCAGTATAAAAAGTGGGAGGGGGGACTGCGGAGGAACTGAGAGCACTGAATTGTATCCTTGCATGTGACATTGTGGGAAGAGGTAGAGCCAGTGGGTTTCTAGAAGACGTCAGTGGATAATCCGTCTCTCGAGGTGGAGACAGAGAGGGTCAAGAAATGGCAGAGAGGGGTGGGAGGTGGACCAAGTAAATTTAAGGGCGGACGAAAAACACGATGATGCTGGAGGAACTCAGCAGGCCAGGCAGCATCCGTGGAGAACAGCAGGAGGTCAACATTTCGGGTCAGGACCCTTCTTCAGGACTGAAGATAGGAAAAAGGGAAGCCCAATATCCAGGAGGGAAAAGCAGAGCAGTGATAGGTGGACACAAGATTGGAGGCGGTGTGAGCGCAAAGCGGTGACAGGTGGATGCAGGTAAGAGACAAGTGATGGGCAGGTGCGGGGAAGGAGTATAGAGCAGATCCACCGGGAGATGGGTCAAAGATAAGAGAATGGAAAACAAGGGAGCGAAAAAAGAGTGGCTAGGAAAGGGAAGGAAAGAAGTATCATGGTTGGGATGTGTCGGAAAGGGGTGGGGGGATTACTTTAAGTGGGAGAATTCAACGTTCATGCCGTCAGGCTGCAAGGTTCCAAGACGGGAAATGAGGTGCTGTTCCTCCGGTTTGCTCTTGGAATCCTCCCGGCACCGGAGGAGACCGAGCACTGACATGTCTGTGATGGAGCGGGAGGGGGAGTTGAAGTGTCTGGCGACGGGGAGATTGGGAACCCGTCCACCGCTCCCGGCCGGAGAACGAAACTGCCAGAGGAAGTGGCCGAAGCAGGCGCGGTTACGTTTAAAATGTGCTTGGACGCGTGATCGGACAGGAAAGGTTTGGAGGGACAGGAGTCCTTGCAGGCAAATGGGATCAGCAGATGTTATCCATGGGACTCCAGTTGGCTGTGCCGGGAGGGAGGCTGAAATGGACATGCAGGCATTCTGCGTCAAATCAGCGGGCGTGGAATGCCTGCATTTCAGAACCTCGTATCTGGTTCCACCCCTACCCCTGGCAGCACTTTCCAGGCACCCACCGCTCTCTGTGTAAACATCTTGCACCACACATCTTTGACCTTTCTCCCCTCTCACCTTAAATGCATGCCCTCTGGTATTAGACATTTCCACTCTGAGGGAGAAAGATACTGACCGTGTGTTTTATCTGTGCCTCTTGTAATGTTGTAAACCTCTAACAGGTCTCCCCTCACCCTCTGCCGCTCCAGAGAAAGCAAGCCCTTTCTGGCCGACCTCTCCTTAGAGCTCATGTCGTTGCTTCCTCTGCGAGAGAGCGTGCACACACACACACGCACACACACACACACACACACACACACACACACACACACACACACAAACACACACACAGAGGCACGCACACACATACACGCACACACACACATGCATGCATACGCCCACAGACACACGCACACGCACGCGCACACAGACACACACACACACACACACATTCGGGATCAACAACCCACACTGCAACACAGGAAGACACACACACGCGATGTACAGGGTCCAACACTGGGAGACACACACGCACGCACACACACACACACACACACACACACATACATACACACACACACACACACACACACACACACACACACACACACACACACACACGGTGAACAGAATCCCCACACCAGCACACGGGAAAACACACACATGGGATGTACAGGGTATGGTAGTGTGACACACACACATACCCAGGTACAACGTCGGGGCTTGACGCCTTGCGACTGTTCACCCTCTCGAACGATGTTCTGACATCGGCCTCCCAAGTCCTGTAAACATCCTCACAAATCTCTCCGTGCGCATCTTCCAGCTCAGCGGCATCTTCCCAACAGGAGGTTGACCAGAACTGAACACAGTACTCCAAGTGCGACCTCACCAACTTTGAAAGCCTGACGTGTATCTTCCGGTTGTCTCTGATAATTGCAAGTTGAAATTAATTTAAATATAAGCTTAGCTTCACTTCTGTTTGTCACGCTTGTAGCGTACTGTGCTGCCGCTGCAAACATCCAATTATCAGCTAGATCCTGCCAGAGACTGGCCAATGGCAGGCGGAGGGGAGCCTCTCCGATACAGTCGGAGGGCGGGGCATCTCTTCCTGACTCCCTTGTCAAGCGTCCGCAAACACAGTGTCGTTCTGCGCCCGAGACTCGTTCATTATCGGAAGCAACGTTAGGAAGGAGCGATGTCTGTCTTCCTGGGGCTTATCATCTGGGTCCACCGTAAGGAGTTTCGTCCCACTCCAATCTTTTGTTTATTTCTTCCCCGGTTCTCCGGCGTCTTTCCAAACCTTCACATTTTTTTGTCCGCGTCTCTCAGTTCCCCCTTCTGTTCTCCTCCCACGATTTCACCTCTCGCTTGTCAAACTTAGCGACCTACATTCGGCTCTTTTACCGCCCCGTCCATCTTTCCAGCCTATTCCGGTCTCCGCACTTGCCGGTCCGCACTCTACGTCCACTGTTCCCCATCACCGCTCAATTCCTTTCCAGGTTTCCTGACCAATCCTTCTGCCCGACATTGTTCCGTCCTCGCATTCCCACTTTTCCCCTTCAACCTCGACCATTTCTTTTGATTCTCCATCTCATTTCTTCAGCTGTCTCCATTTATTTTCCTTCCGTCTCTAATTCCGCGTTTTTCTATCTTTCTCGGTCTACTCCCTAAATTTGCCTGTTTTATTTCTCTTCTCAAACTCTCTTTCCATCTCTCCCCCTCACGGTCTCCATATCGACACTGACCAACCCCATCCCACCCGCCCGATCCTCCCCGGATCTCCCTGCCCATCACTAACCTTCCTCCTCTCCCCGTCTCTATGCCAGAGGTCAACTCGCAGACGATAGACCAGAGCCCGGCCGCGCTCTCCCTATCCCCCGGACAGGACGTGACGATGAAATGCACAGTGACGGGCACCAGCGCTGATCCTTACATGTACTGGTACAGACAGTTCCCGGGGAAGGAGCCCGAGCACCTATTTTATTCCGCTGCTTCCAAATCTGTCAACTCAGAGGATCCTGTGGACGGTTTCACCGCTCGGAGACCGGATGGAAAGACGTTCATTCTGAGCAACCCCAACCCGCAAGCGAAGAACTCGGCTCTGTATTTCTGCGCCTGGAGTCTTCACAGTGGCTCAGATAGCGGCGGAGGCCCAACAAAAACATGCTGACATCGAAAGGAACCACCTAGTGGTGGAAAATGCACCCGCAGCTGGGGTTAAACTCTGCCACAAAGTCGTTAAAGTGCTCCGTCTAATGACGAGTTTGTCGTCAGATGCACAAGTAGATCTGGAAAGGTATTACTGAGGGGCGGTGTGAGTCAGCGGGATTAACATCAGTGGGGATACAGGCAGTGAGAGGGGGCACTGGGGAAGAGGGGTTACTGAGTACTTTATGAGAGAGGGGGATTAACGTCAGTGGGGACACAGTCAGTGACACAGGCCACAGAAATGGCAGATGGAGTTTAGTCATGGCGAGTGTGAGGTGTCGCACAATTGGGAGGTCAGATGTAAAAGGACAGGACCCCATTAACGGCAGGACCGTTGACAGCGTTAGTGTGCAAAGGCGTGTTGGGGTCCAAGTTCTCAGCTCCCTGAAAGTGGACATACAGGTCGATAGAGTGGTAAAGAAGGTGAATGGCGCCCAAGTCGAAATCGAGTTTATTGTCAGATTTACAAGTCCGTGTGTGCACAGGCGCAATGAAAATCTTTCTTGCAGCAGAATCACAGGCATAGAGCATCAGATAAGCAGCGTACACACGGAAAACATAAATTACGCTTATATTCTACACAATTTTTACAAAAAAAATCACAAATAAAACAAAATAAAGTCCATTTTAGTGCATAGTGCTCAAAGTGTTCATAGTGTTGCTAATTATGGCTGTGTCGGTTGTTTCAAGAACAGAAAGGTTGAAGGGAAGTCGCTGTTGTTTAACCTGGTGGTGTGGGGACTTCAGGTTTCTGTACCTCCTGCCCGATGAGAGCTGAGAGGAGGTGGAACGGCCCGAATGGTGGGGGAATCTTTAATGACGGACGTTGCCTTCTTGAGTCAGCCCCTCCCGTAGATGATCCCGACGGTGGGTGGGGGGAATGTGTCCGCGATGTATCGGGCAGATTCCCGCACTCCCTGCAACTTCTGACTTTCCGAATTGCTTACCAGATCAGGATGCAAACAGTCAGGATATTTTCAACAGTATATCTGTAGAGGTTTGTCAGAGTGTTCGGTGACAAGACGAAGCTCAACCTTCTTAGGAAGGGAAGGCGCTGGCGTTTGGCGCCCCTTCCTTGTGATCGCATCTATGTGCTGGGCTTCTGCGTTGACTACTTTGAGGGCAGGCTGTGTAAAACCACCGGTGGGGGGGAGGGTGGCGGGTGTCGAAACGAAGGGCTGACAGATCCCAGTAATCCATTCTGGGATAATGTGATGGCCACGGATAAATGGATTGACAAGGAGGTTGCCGGGACTAGAGGGTTTCAGTGACAAGGCCGGGGTGGGGGGGGGGGGTGGTGTGGCTGGACGTCTGGGACTGTTGTCCTCTGGAGCGATGGAGGCTGAGGGGTGACCTTATGGAGGTTTATAAAACCACGAGGGGCGTAAGTAAGGTGGATGCTCGCAGTCCTTTTACCCATTGTAAGGGAGTCAAAACTAGAGGGCAGGAGCGGATGATTTAAAGCGGACCTGAGAGGCGGGTTTTTCACACGGAGTGTGTTGGGTGTTTGCAACGATCTGCCAGAGGAAGTGGCTACCCCTTCTCTTTTCCCTCCCCCGCCCTCACAACCTACCCATCACCCGCACCTTCCTCCCTCCGGTTCCCCACCTCCTTCCCTTTATTCCACGATCTAGTGACCTCTCTTATCAGATTCCGTCGTCTTAGTTTCTTCCACATATCACCTCCCAGCCTCCCGCATCATTCCCATTTACCACCCCGCCCCCCCCCCCCCCCCCCCCCCCGCCACCTACCTACCTTCCCCTTCTGAACTGGGTCCACCTATCACCCGCCATCTCCTGGTCTTCCCCCTTCCTACCCCCCACCCCTTTCATTCTTGATTCTGCCCTCCCCCTTTCTTTCCAGTCCTGATGAAGGGTCTCAGCCCGAAGCGTCGACTGTTCATTTACCTGCATAGATGCTGCCTGACCCGCTGAGTTCCTCCAGCATTCTGTGTGTGTTTCTCCAGAGGAAGAAGTAGGTGTGGTACAATTACATTTAGACAGGGACATGGATGTTTGAAAGACATTTGCATCGGTACACTGATTGGAAGAACTTGAAGGGATCCAGTCCAAACGCAATCATACGAGACAAGCTCAGGTCAGTACCTTGGTCGGCATGGACGAGTTGGGCTAACCTCGTCTATTAGCCTTGCTGCTTGTGGTATAAATCTATAACTGACAGACCCTGGTGATAGACAGCCAGAAAAGGCCTTAATAGGACTGGAGGTGTTGCAGAGGAGGTCGTTGCCTGAGACGGGGTTTATCAGTTATGAGGAGAAATTGAAGAGAGTTGCTCTGTTTTCTGTGAAGCGCAGGAAGTGACGAGCGGAAGAGATTGAGGTATATAAAATTAGGTGGGGTAAATTGGTAAATTAGTTTATTCCTGTCACGTGTACCGAAGTACAGTCAAAACCTTGTTTTCCAAGCCGTCCATAAAGATCATTTCATCAAAACAGTGCATTGATGCAGGACAAAGCATTCTGTTATTGGTTTTACCCTGTACTTCCGCAACGCACTGTTGTAATGAATTGATCTGTACGGACGGTATGTAAGACAGGTTTTTCACTCTACCTCGGTACATGTGACAATAATAAACCAATTTACCAATTTATTTACGCACACGCAATCTCACAGACACGCATACATACATAACTCTCTGCAGCTTCTTCCGATCTTGGGCAGAGCAGTTGCCGTACCAAACAGTGATACGTCCCGATAGGATGCTTTCTATGATTCATCGGTAAAATTTGATGAGAGTCAAAGGGGACAAACCAAATTTCTTTAGCCTCCTGAGGAAGTAGAGGCGCTGGTGAGCTTTCTTGGCCATGGTATCCACGTGGTTTGTCCAGGACAGGCTGTCGGTGATGTTCACTCCCAGGAACTTGAAGCTGTCAACCCTCTCGACCTCAGCGCCATTGATGTGGACAGGAGCATGTACACCGCCCCCCCCCCCCCTTGAGATGGAATATGACCTATGACCTCACGACCTCACGATTAACCTTGTGGTTACCTTGCACCTTATTGCACTGCACTTTCTCTGCAGCTGTGACACTTTACTCTGTACTGTTATCGTTTTTACCTGTACTACATCAATGCACTCTGTACTACATCAACGCACCCTGTACTACATCAATGCACTCTGTACTAACTTGATGTAACTGCACTGTGCAATGAATTGACCTGTAAGATCGGTTTGTAAGACAAGTTTTTCACTGGACCTCAGTACAAGTGACAATAATAAACCAATACCAATACCAATACACAAACGCGCACAAGCACCCAGAAGCGGTAGTGTAGCGGTTTGGGAGGGACACGGGCCAAATGTCAGCAAATGGGCCTAGCGCCGGTAGAGAAGGACGAGTTGGGCCGAACGGCCTGTTTCTGTGCCGTGTGACTCCAATGCAGACCAGTTCTTGACTTCCACACTCAGCGGAGGATTTCCTCAGCCTCGTCAGTCCCCACGCACTACTCTCCGCTTCCATGCCTCCCGTTCGGGCCCCTCAGCTCCAGCGCCCCTTTCTTCTTTTTTAAGTTTTATTTACAGCGTGGTAACAGGCCCTTCTGGCCCATCGAGTCTGGCCCAAATTAACCAACCCGTACGTCTTTGCAATGTGGGAGGAAACCGGAGCACCCGGAGGAAACCCAGCAGACACGGGGAGAAGGTACAGACTCCTTACAGACAGCCACGGGAATCGAACCCCGATCGCTGGCGCTGTAATAGCGTCGCGCTAACCGCTACGCTACCGTGCAGTACCGTGTTCTGGGCGGAGTATTGTCTGAAATTGAATGTTAGAGTCAGACTGGGACACGGAATAGTTCAGTCGAACACCCGTCCACTTTGTAACTCCAGACACGTTGGTATAAAGCGCAACAACGCCGTGGATAGGGGCACTGATTTGGCGACAGGTTACTTGGTATCTCCTAAGAAGGATACCGGAAACCCTTAGTCCTGCTATCTCCCACGACTTACTCTATCCCTCTGTTATCAGACTCTTGAACGGACCTCTCGAACGCTAAGAGATGGACTTTTGATCTCTCAGCCTACCCCGTCGTGGCCCTTTCGCGTTATTTGTCCACGTCAACTGCACATTCTCTGTAACTGCAACACGTTATTCTGCATTCTGTTTACTTCGATGTACTTATGCATGGCATGATCGCTGGACGGCGCGCAGACAGAAGCTTTTCACTGTGTCTCGGTACATGTGACAATAATAGACCAATGTAGCGGTTAGCGGGACGCTATTGCAGCGCCAGCGACCCGGGTTCCATTCCGGCCACTGTCTGTAAGGAGCTTGTACGTTCTCCCCGTGTCTGCGTGGGTTTCCCCCGGGTGCTCCGGTTTCATCCCACATTCCAAAGATGTACGGGTCATGCTATGTTGGCGCCGGAAGCGTGGCGACACTTGTGGGCTGCCCCCAGGTCACTCCCCGCAAAAGATGCATTTCACTGTGTGTTTTGATGTGCTTGTGACTAATAAAGAAATCTTAGAAATGAAAATATTTCCCGTCTAGCCTCCCCTCCCCTGTTGAATTCAGTAAGGTGGAGGAGGGCGAACATGCGCCAGCCTACATTGGGGGATCGGCGGTTGAGAGAGTCGGCAGTGTTAAATCCCCGGGGGCTAACGTCTCTAACGCACTGTCCTGGGCCCAGCACACGGACGCAATCACAAGGAAGGCGCCACAGCGTCTCTATTTTCTCAGGAGGTTAAGGAGGTTCGGTTTGTCAGCGAACACTCTCACAAACCTCGACAGATATACTGTTGAAGGTAATCCTGACTGGTTGCATCATGGTCTGGGACGGCAATTCGAATGCGCAGGAACGTAAGAAGCTGCAAAGAATAGTGGACTCAGCCCAATAAATCACGGGCAGCTCCCTCCCCACCATCGGGAGTTTGTACAGGAGGAGCTGCCTCAAACAGGCAACATCTATCATCAGATTACACCCCCCCCCCCCACCCCACCATCCTGGCCGTGCCATCTTCTCGCAGCTACCATCGGGCAGAAGCCTGTAGTCCCACACCACCAGGTTCCAGAACAGCTACTTCCCTTCGACTACTCTGTCATTGAACCAACCGGAACAACTGGAGTTTAACAACAGTACGACCACTTCAATCACTTTGCACTAAAAATGGACTGCTTTCTGGTTCAACTGTGTTATTTCCTTTTCAAAATTGTGCTTAACTTTCGTCTAACATGTTTTTTCTCTTGTGAATGCTGCTTATCTGATGCTCTGTGCCTGTGATGCTGCTGCAAGTAAGGTTTTCATTGCACCTCTACCCACATGGACTTCTGCATCCGACAATAAACTCGACACAGACTTTAACATGTTGGCAACGTTGTGCTTCTCCATGGTCCCGTGACTGCCAATCTGCCAATCGCAAAGGGCAGGTACGAAACAGCCAATAGGAGGGCGGGGGTTGACTCAGGGGCGTGGCATGTGTCCCGCGTTCCACCCCCCAGACTCTCCGCTCACTATTGAGAGAGAAGCTTCGGCTGAGGGATGTTCCTGTTACTCGGGGTCATGATCTGGGTTTATCGTAAGGATCTCCCCCACGTTATCATTCGCGTTAATATTCCTTCACTTGTTTTGTTTTCTGAGTCATCCGTTTTCTTTTCTTAATCTTCTCTCCCTGTCCGCTCATCCTTGATCGTTGGGTCTTATTCGCTGTAGTTTAGCAACTCTATAACCACTTCGATCACTTTGCACTGAAAAGGACTTTCGTTCGTTTTCATTCTTCGTTCCGTCTTTCCATTGCTCTCTACTATGTTCATGAAATTATCTTCATGCATCACTCGCTTTCAACAGTGCCTCGAGGTAAAGTAATAACACAATGCACATTAAAGTGTCCCAGTTACAGAGAAAGGCAGGCAATAAGGTGCAAGGTCACAACGAGGCGGATTGTGAGGTCAGGACTCCATCTTATCGTATTCAATAGTCTTGCAAACAGCGGGATAGAAGCTGTCCTTGAGCCTGGGGTACGTGTTTTCAGGATTTTGTAACTTCTGAGAGGGGATAAGAGAGGATTTCGGGGTGAGTGGGGGTCTTTGATTATGGCGGCTGCTTTCCCGAGGCAGCGGGAAGGGTAGACAGAGTCCACGGAGAGGAGGCAGGTGTCCGTGATGTGCTGGGCCGTGTCCACAACTCTCTGCGGTTTCTTGCTACAAACCGTTTCGCCTTCCTACGTCAAGTCCCTTTGTCTTCCCTATTGCGTCCTCCTGTGTCTGCAGTTTCTCCCCCACTCTCCCCCACCACGGTCCTCCCGGACCATCACTAACCTTCTTCCTCTCCCTGTCACTATCCCAGAGGTCAACTCTCAGAAGATCGAGCAGACCCCGGCCGCGCTCTCCCGATCCCCCGGACAGAACGCGACGATGAAATGCACCGTGACGGGCACCAGCACTGATCCTGACATCTACTGGTACAGACAGTTCCCCGGGAAGGAGCCGGAGAACCTGTTCTATTCCACCCTTACCAACGCTGTCAATTCAGAGGATCCTGTGGACGGTTTCACCGCTCGCAGACCGGATGGAAAGACGTTCATTCTGAGCAACCCCAACCTGCAAGCGAAGAACTCGGCTCTGTATTTCTGCGCCTGGAGGCTTCACAGTGGCTCATAGAGTGGGCGCAGCCCAACAAAAAACATGACTGCAATGCAAGGAGGCACCTGGCTGTTGAAACTGGAACTGCAGCTGGGGTTGGATCCCACAACACAACCGGACGCGTGACAAGAAACATCAGCAATTCCTTCGGGGGCAGGGTGTGAAAAAACATGGGGGGGATCGAATAGTGGGAGGGGTTGATATATTCCAGTAACCCATCCTGGACTAAGGCGATTGACACCGATGCGCAGGAGGGAGTGTAATGGAACAGAGGGACCTTGGAGTACAAGTTCATGGCTAATTGAAAGCGGCGTCACTGGTAGACAGGGTGGTGAAGAGGGCGTTTAGCACGCTGGCTTTCATCGGTCAGAGCACTGGGACAAGACGTTGCAGCTGTACAAAACATTGGTGAGGCCGCACTGTGTATGGTTTTGGCCAACCTGTTGCAGGAAAGACGTCGTTAACTGGAAAGAGTGGAGAAAGGATTTAACAGGATTTTGCCAGGACTTAGAGGGCCTGGGTTATAGGGAGAGGTGGGTCTTTATCAGTTGGAACGTAGGAGAATGAGGGCCGACCTTATAGAACTGTTTAAAATTATGAGAGGCATAGATAAGGTCCTTTCCCCAGGGGAGGGAAGTCCAAAACTGGGGGGGGGGGGGGGGGGTGCGTAGGTTTAGAGTGAGATGAGAGGGGAATTATTTACAAGGGGAACTGAGGGGCACCTTTTTCACGCAGACTATCTGTGTCGATATATCAGCTTTAGTGCAGAGGGAGCACGGTACTGCCCCTGTCTCCTGGATCACTTGATGCCACTGGGTATAAAAGTGGGTGCGCACTGTCGGGATGTTGCAGAGGGAGCACCCTACTGCCCTTGTCTCCGGGAGCACGATGCCCACACTGGGTCTTGAAGTGGGTGCGCACTGTCGGGGTTTTGCAGAGGGAACACCGTACTGCCCCTGTCTCCGGGAGCAAGATGCCCACACTGAGTATAAAGTGGATGCGCACTGTCGGGGTGATACAGAGGGAGCACCGTACTGCCCCTGTCTCCGGGAGTACGATGCCCACACTGGGTCTTAAAGTGGGTGCGCACTGTCGGGGTGTTGCAGAGGGAACACCGTACTGCCCCTGTCTCCGGGAGCAAGATGCCCACACTGAGTATAAAGTGGATGCGCACTGTCGGGGTGATACAGAGGGAGCACCGTACTGCCCCTGTCTCCGAGAGCACTTAGAAACGTAGAAACCTAGAAAACAGGGCATTCGACACTTCCAGTCTGTGCTGAAACTTTATTCCGCTCGTCCCATTTACCTGCACCCAGTCCATAACCCTGCAGAACTCTCCCCTCCATGTATCTATCCAATTTATTCTTAAAACAAGTGAGCCCGCATTTACCACATCAGATGGCAGCCCGTTCCACACTCCCACCACTCTCTGTGAAGAAGTTCCCCTTAATGTTCCCCTAAACTTTTTCCCCTTCACCCTAAAGCCATGTCCTCTCGTACTTATTTCTCCTAATCTAGGTGGAAAGAGCCTACTCGCATTTACTCTGTCTCTACCTCACATAATTTTGTAAACCTCTGTCAAATCTCCCCTCATTCTCTACGCTCCAAGGAATAAAGTCCTAACCTGTTCAATCTTTCCCTGTAACTCAACTCCTGAAGACCCGGCAACATTCCAGTAAATCTCCTCTGCACTCTTTCAATCTTACTGATATCCTTACTATAGTTAGGTGACAAGAACTGCACCCAATACTCCAAATTTGGCCTCACCGATGTCTTATAGAACCTCACCATAACAGCCTAACTCCAATACTCAATACTTTGATTCATAAATGTTGGGGTGATGCTGAGCGAGCTCGGTCCTGCCCTTGTCTCCGGGAGCACTTGATGCCCACACTGGGTATAAAGTGGGGGCGCACTGTCGGGGTGATGCATAGGGAGTTCGGTCCTGCTCTTGTCTCCGGGAGCACGATGCCCACACTGGGTATAAAGTGGGGGCGCACTGTCGGGGTGATGCATAGGGAGTTCGGTCCTGCTCTTGTCTCCGGGAGCACGATGCCCACACTGGGTATAAAGTGGGGGCGCACTATCGGGGTGATGCAGAGGGAGCTCGGTACTGCCCTTGTCTCCGCGAGCACTTGATGCCAACGCTGGCCTTCATCGGTCAGGGCACTGCGTACAGGAGTCGGGAGGTGATGTTGCAGTTGTACAGACGTTGGTGAAGGCCGCACCTGTTGTACTGTGCCCAGTTCTGGTCGCCCTGCTGCAGGAAAGCCGGAAAGTGCGCAGAGGGAGATTTACGATGATGTTGCCGGGACTGAGTTATGGAGAGAGGTTGGGCAGGTTGGGATTTTATTCTCATTGGAGCGTAGAAGAATGAGGGGTGATCTTATAAAATATTGAGGGGTATATATACGGTGAATGCGCACAGTCTGCTTTCCTCAGGGTTGGGGAATCAATAACTGAAGGGCCCGGGTTTCAGATGAGAGAGAGAGAAATTTAATAGGGACCAGAGGGGCAACCTTTTCACCGAGAGGTGGTCCGTAGATGGAACGAGCTGCCAGAAGAAGTGCTTGAGGCAGGTGCGTTAACAACATTGGACAGGTCCACGGATGGGAAAGGTTTAGAGGGATATGGGCGAAACGCGGGCAAATGTGCCTCGCTTGGATGGGAATCTTGGTCGGTATGGACTAGTTGGGCCTAAGGGCCTGGTATTATAGAGTCGCAGGGTCATACGGCATGGAAACAGGTCCTTCGGTTGTTTAGGTAAGTAAAAATACAATGTTGGAAAGGTGCATAGATAGGAAAGGTTGAGAGAGATATGGGCCAACGGGTCCTGCTCAGATGGGAATCTTGGTCGGCATCAACCAGTTGGGCCGAAGGGCCCGTTTCCGCGCCGTGTGACTCTGTGACTCTGAGAAGCGAGGCGGTGGCGGAGGGAGTAGTGACACAGGAGCTCGGGCTGATTGATGGGCTGAGGGCGACGGGAGGGGAGGAGAGCGGTGTGGAGCGATCTAGCTAATTTTGAAGTTTCGTGATACCATTGGCAATAACTTTTCAGTGTTAAGTTGCAAAATCAAATAACTGTTACCAAACGACTCAGCACCATGACATAACATAACATAAAGGGGACAGTGGCAGGTGTACAGTTGCTGGAAGCAGAGGAAGAGAAGGAAAAAATGAAAGAGATGGAGGGGCAGATAGAGAGAGGTGGGAGGAGGTGTGAGGAAAGGTCGGTGATCAGCAGGAACACAAAGAGCTACCAATGCTGGAATCTGTGAAGTTCGGGAGGTGATGACTTGAAGCTCTAAACCCTCTCGGCCTCAGCACCGTTGATAACGTCAGGTGTATGTGCACAGCCCCCTTTCCTGAAGTCAATGCATTTCTCAGCCGGCCCACATCCTGAGCTGATCGGGAGCCCGCTGTAATTTGCTGAGTCTGTTCTCACTGTCTCTAACTTATTTCGGTGCCACCTGCAAAAAAAAGCACGAACCATGCCTTGCACGTTCTCATTTGCATTTTTCTGTCAAGCATGTGCTCGCTCTGTGGGCCATAGATCATTGCTTCCTGCACATCACCTGCTTCCTGTCTTCTGGGGAGGTTTTTGTTGGGCTCCCTGATGTCTCTGAGCCGCTGTGAAGACTCCAGGCGCAGAAGTAGACGGCCGAATGGTTCGGTAGCACGCCGGGAGAGCTGAGAATGAACGTCGTTGCATCCGGTCTCTGAGCGGTAAAACCATCCCCGGCATCCTTCGGACTTACTATGTTGGTACCCGAGGAATAAAAGAGAAACTGGATCTCCCTCCCCGGGTACTGCCTGTACCAATAGAGATAATGGCTGATGCTACCGCCGTCCAGGATGCACTTCAACTCCACTCTGTCGTTGCGAGACTTGGAGACAGCCGGCGGGGTCTGGCGAAGGGACTGCGACGTTGCGCCTGAGAGAGAGAACGGGAAACGGAGAGAGGTAAGTGGACGCGAGGACGCAGGTACGATTGAGAAAATCAACGGTAAAGACCGGGTGTTGGGAAATAAAACGAGGAAGAGGATGTATAATAAGCAGATTTCGAGGATTTGGATCAAAGACACCTACGAAATACTAAATTTAGCAAGTTATCGTAAATTACAGGGAAGGACTAACAAAGCAATGATACGAAGTCCCTTGTTCTAAACAACACAACCCGAATCACTGCAGCTTAGCAACACTATGACCTCTTTGATCACTTTGCAATAAAATAGACTTCTTTTGTTCTAATTGTGTTCTTCTAAAATCATGTATAATTCATGTTTAATTCACATTTTTCTTGTGAATGCTGCCTATCTGATGCTCTGTGCCTGTGATGCTGCTGCAAGTAAGTTTTTCATTGCACCTGTGCACAGATGTACTTGTGCACATGACAATAAACTCGACTTTGACTGTGACACAGTATTCACAAGGAAAATATAAATTATACACAACTTTTTTTACAAGAAATAACAAAAAGTAACAAATAAGTCCATTGCAGTGCAAAATGGTCCCAGTGTTACTGTACTGAGGAAGTGATCAGGGTTGTGCCGGTTGGTTCAAGAGCCGAATGGTTGAAGGGAAATCGCTGTTCCTGAACCTGGTGGTGTGGGGACTTCAGGCTTCTGTACCTCCTTCCCGATGGGAGCTGCGAGAAGACGGTCACCTCCCACCCCCCCCCCCCCCCCGCCCCTCAATCTCCGACCTTGCAGGGAAAAAATAAGTCCTAGTTTACGCAACCTTGTACCTCAGGCCCCCACGGTGAAACATCCTTTCTTTTCTCACACTTTCTCTGCTGCAAAAGTCTGACCAAACCTGGACAAGGAAACAATTCAATAAGAGTGTGAAATTGTTTCTTACTTTGAACCAACAGCGCCAGAACGAGCAACAGCAACATGTTTCTTTCCGCTCGGGATCCTTCTCTGTGTCATGCCAGGAGCGAGCGGAGGAAACCGCCTCGCCGATGCCCCGCCCCTCCTCGCTCTGACGGAGGGCCAACCCCACCCCCTCCCCTGGCGATTGGCCGCTTGGTTGCTGGGAGTACAAGCCAGGGCGGAGCGGTAAGTTGCGGAGGGAGATTCGTCAGCTGAGCCCAGTCTGTCAGAACGCGGGTGGTGTTTAACATTGGTATTGGTATTGGTTTATTATTGTCACTTGTACCGAGGTCCAGTGAAAACCTTGTCTTACAAACCGATCGTTCGGGTCAATTCATTACACAGTGCAGTTACATTGAGTTAGTATAAAGTGCATTGATGTAGTACAGGTAAAAACAATAACAGTACAGAGTAAAGGGTCACAGCCACAGAGAAAGTGTAGTGCAATAAGGTGCAAGGTCACAACAAGGTAGATCGTGAGGTCAGAGTCCATCTCATCGTGTAAGGGAACCGTTCAATAGTCTTATCACCGTGGGGTAGAAGCTGTCCTTGAGCCTGGTGGGACGTGCCATCAGGCTCCTGCATCTTCTACCTGATGGGAGAGGAGGGAAGAGAGAATGACCCTGGTGGGTGGGGTCTTTGATTATGCCGGCTGCTTCACCAAGACAAGGAGAGGTAAAGACGGAGTCCGCGGAGGGGAGGCTGGTGTCCGTGATGCGCTGGGCGGTCTGGTGGCGAACAACGCTGAGCAGGGGATAGATTCAGCCTCCGAGCCGGTGAGTGCTTCACTGTTACACCGACTAGTGCTTCACTGCTACACCGACTAGTGGACACCCAATCTTCTCAGTCCCATCTTCCAGTATGTGGCCTGTAGCCTGCTCTACAATGTTGACCCTTCTTAACCCCCACCAGCGAATCTGATTCCTCCTTTGTCTCCGGCATTGCACATCCAGGTACCTACAGCTCTCTGGGTGAAGAAGGTCCCCCTCAGATCCCGTCGAAACGTCTTCCTCCTTGCCCTCCATCCGTACAGCACGGTAACAGGCCCTTTCAGCCCAGCAGCTCCATGACCACCAAGGTGTCCCATCCAAGCGGGTCCCGGTTCCCTGCGTTTGGCCCATATCATTGCAAACCTTTCGCATCCATGTACCGGTCCGACCGTCTTATACGAATCGTTGTTGTACCTGCGTCAAATACTTGCTCTGGCAACTCGTTCCACATGCTCTGTAAACAGAAATGTTGCCCCATGTGCTACTACTAAATCTCTTCCCTCTCACTTTGAAAATATACTTCCTGTCTCAAACGGGATGTCCCCCACAAGAGAGAACGTCCCCTCCATATCTACCTATCGGGATCTCACATGCCTCAGTACAAGTCCTCTTCTCTCCCAGCCGGCCCCATCTCCCCGCATTAGGCCCCTATCCCTCTAATTATTTCCCATCCGTGGACCTGTCCGATTGTTGTTAATGTACCTGCCTCACCCACTCGCTCTGGCAGCTCGTTCCACGTACGTACCACCCTCTGCGTGAAAAAAGTTGCCCCTCAGGTCACTATTAAATCTCTCCCCCCCCCCCCCTCACGTTAAACCTGTGCCCTCTAGTTCTTGATTCCGCAACCCTGGGGACAGAGACTGTGCATTCACCCTATCGATGCCCCTCATGGTTTTATACACCTTTATAAATTGGTTTATCATAGTCACGTGTACCGACGTACAATGAAAAACTTGTCTTGTACCGTTGCACACCGCCATAAGATCATCTTTCCCACGTAACAAGGAAAAGAATCCCAGCCTGTCCCACCTCTCCCTGTCACTTTCAAGCCCTGGCAGCATCCTTGCAGATATTTTCTGCATTATTTACAATTTAGTAACATCTTTCCTACAGCAGGCCGACCAAAGCTGAACACAGTACTCCAAGTGCGGCCTCAGCAACCGCACCGTGACCTTCCAACTTTTACACTCAGTGCCCTGACTGATGAAGGCCAGCATGACAAACACCTTCTTCACCGCCCTGCCAACAGTGACTCCACTTTCAGGGAACCGTGTACCTGTACCCCGAGGTCCCTCTGTTTTACAACACTTCCCTGTCATTTACCAGTCTATGTCCCTGTACCCCGAGGTCCCCCTGTTCTACAACACTCCCCTGTCATTTACGTCTCTGTACCTGTACCCCGAGGTCCCCCTGTTCTACAACACTCCCCTGTTATTTACCAGTCTATGTCCCTGTACCCCGAGGTCCCCCTGTTCTACAAAACTCCCCTGTCATTTACCAGTCTCTGTACCTGTACCCCGAGGTCCCCCTGTTCTACAACACTCCCCTGTCATTTACCAGTCTCTGTACCTGTACCCCGAGGTCCCCCTGTTCTACAACACTCCCCTGTCATTTACCAGTCTCTGTACCTGTACCCCGAGGTCCCCCTGTTCTACAACACTCCCCTGTCATTTACCAGTCTCTGTACCTGTACCCCGAGGTCCCCCTGTTCTACAACACTCCCCGGGGCACCGCCGTTCACTCTGTAATTCCTACCTTGATTTGACCTCCCTAAATGCAACACTTATCTGAATTAAACTCCACTTACAATTCCTCAGCCCGCTTACTCAGCTGATCAAGACCCCCGCCCCCTCTAATTTTTTTATAAACCTTCCTCACTGTCAAATTGTAAATTGGTAAATTGGTTTATAGAACATAGATCATAGAACATCGAGCTCTGCAGCACAGTAAAGGGCCTTCGGCCCACAATGTTGTGCCGACATTTTACCCTGCTCTCAGATCTATCTAACCCTTCCCTCCCATAGAGCCCCCTATTTTTCTATCAACCACGTGTCTATCTAAGAGTCTCTTAAATGTCCCTAATGTATCGGCCCCCACAACCTCTTCAGGCAGTGCGTTCCACACACCCACCACTCTCCGTGCAAAAAACCTACCCCTGACATCCCCCTTGTACCTTATTCCAATCACCTTAAAATGATGTCCCCTCGTGTTAGCCATTGTCGCCCTGGGGAAAAGTCTCTGACTGTGCGCTCGATCTGTGCCTCTCGTACACCTCGATCAAGTCACCTCTCATCCTCCTCCTCTCCAAAGAGAAAAGCCCCAGCTCGCTCAACCTATCCTCATGAGACGTGCTCTCCAATCCAGGCAGCCTCCTGGTAAATCTCCTCTGCACCCTCAAATTTTCGTTTATTGTTGTCACATGCACCGCTGTACAGTGAAAATCTTGTCTTGCATACCGTCCATACAGATGTTCATTACAACAGCGCATTGAGGTAGTACAAGGCAAAACACTAACAGTATTTCAAATAAAGTGTTACAGTTACAGAGAACGTGCAGTGCAGGCAGATAATGAGGTGCAAGGTTATAACGACGTAGGTTGTGAGGTCAAGCTTCAATCAATAGTCTTATAACAGCGGGGTAGAAGCTGGCCTTGAGCCTGGGGGTTCAAGCTTTTGTATCTCCTGCCCCGACGGGAGGGGGAGAAAAGAAAATGTCCCGGGGTGGGGTGGGTGGGAGTCTTTGATTATGCCGGCTGCGTTTCCGAGAGAGAGTGAAGTGTAGACCGCGGAGGGGAGACTGGTTTCCGTGAGGTACTGGGCTGTGCACACAATTCTCTGCGGCTTCTTGCCGTCCCGGGGCAGGGCAGCAGCCGTTCAAAGCGGGATGCATCCGGATGGGATGCTTTCTACAGTGAATCGGTAAAAAAAAAATTGGTGAGACGGGTGACGATAAATACCACAATAAATACAGCGACCGGCATAAAACAGCAAAGTGGCGCAGTCTGAAGTAGTGCAAACGGAAACGTTAAAGTGACAATAACGGAATAACTGGTGTATTGGTTTATTATTGTCACAGGTACCGAGATACAGTGAAAAACTTTGTTCCGCATGGCCATCCATACAGATCATTTCACCACATCATTACATCGAGGTTATACAGGGGGAAAACAACAACATAATGCATAATAAAATGTCCCAGTTACAGAGAAAGTGCAGCGCAGGCAGACAATAAGGTGCATGGGCCACGAAAAGGGAGACTATGAGGTCTTGAGTCCATCTTATCGTGTTCAATGGTCATACAACAGCGGGGAAGAAGCTGTCCTTGAGCCTGTGGGTACGTGCTTTCAGGCTTTTGTATCTTCTGCCTCGACGGGAGGGGGCAGAAGAGAGGATGTCCCGGGGTTTGGGGTGGGGGTGGGGGGGTCTCTGATTATGCCGGCTGCTTTACCGAGGCAGCGGGAAGTGTAGACGGAGTCCACGGAGGTGATGCTGGTTTCCGTGATGTGATGAGCTGTGTCTGCAACTCTTTGCAGTTTCTTTATCTATTCTGCTCGGAGCACTTGCGTAAATCTATAACGAGCCTCACGGTGAGACCGTCATGCTGTATTGCCGATGACGCCTGAGGCGGTAGCAGGATGGGAAGGGATAGCATCCACTGGACAGGGATGGGACGCATTCTGTTGGGATTGGGTTGCCGCTGATTGTAGGGCGATGGTCGGCAAACGTCAGGGAGGTCGGCATCCAGTGGAATGGCCGCTCTCGCAGGGAATTAATTGATGCAGTCTACACCGAAAAAGCTGTTTAATCCAATTTGGAAGTTTTGTGATACCATTGGCTTTAACTTTTCAGGGTTAAGTTCTACTCTACTCCCTATACACTCATGACTGTGTGGCCAGATTCTGCTCTAACTCCATCTACAAGTTTGCAGATGACACCACCGTTGTCGACCGTATCTCAAACAGCGATGAGTCGGAGTACAGGAAGGAGATAGAGAGCTTAGTGGGATGGTGTCATGACAACAACCTTTCCCTCAATGTCAGCAAAACTAAAGAGCTGGTCATTGACTTCAGGAAAGGGGGCGGTGTACATGCAC
Organism: Pristis pectinata; assembly: GCF_009764475.1. Classification (NCBI taxonomy): domain Eukaryota; kingdom Metazoa; phylum Chordata; class Chondrichthyes; order Rhinopristiformes; family Pristidae; genus Pristis; species Pristis pectinata. The sequence goes on along the minus strand of NC_067449.1, from coordinate 2,052,359 downwards.
CTGTCTACATCAATGGTTCTGAGTTCGTGAGGTTGAGAGCTTCAACTCCCTGGGACTGAACATCACCAACAGCCTGTCCTGGTCAAATCACGTAGCTGCCACGGCCACGAAAGCTCACCAGCACCTCTACTTCCTCAGGAGGCTAAAGAAATTCAGTTTTGACTCTCACCAACTTTTACCGATGCACCTCAGAAAGCATCCTATCTGGATGTATCCCGGCTTGGAACGGCAACTGCTCTGCCCAGGACCGCAAGAAACCGCAGAGAGTTGCGGACACAGTCCAGCGCATCACGGATACCAGCCTCCCCTTCTTGGACTCTGTCTTTACCTCTCGCTGTCTTGGTGAAGCAGCCGGCATAATCGAAGTTCCCACCCACCTGGGACATTCTCTCTTCTCCCCTCTCCCATCGGGTAGAAGATACAGGAGCCTGAGGGCACGTCCCACCAGGCTCAAGGACAGCTTCTACCCCACGGTGATAAGACTATTGAGCCGTTCCCTTATACGATGAGATGGACTCTGACCTCACGATCTACCTTGTTGTGACCTTGCATCTTATTGTACTGCACTTTCTCTGCAGCTGGGACACTTTACTTTGTACTGTTATTGTTTTTAACTGTACTACATCAATGCACCCTGTACTGCCTCAATGTAACTGCACTGTGTAATGAATTGACCTGCACGATCCGTGTGCAAGACAAGGTTTTCACTGAACCTCGGTACAAGTAAAAATAATAAACAAATAAAGCAGCTGGCATTCTATCCAGAAACGCGTGAGGTGTTGAGGTCAGATCTAGCAGTACAGCAATAGAGGGCTGTCACCAAACATCGCGATGGGGATTTGGGGAAACGCCTCTTTACTTGGTGAGATGTTAAGAATGTGGGACATGTTCCTACGGCGTCTGTCTCAGAAGAGATTCTATTGACCAGAGGCGTTGGAGAAACGACCAGACGCACTACTTAATAATTTTTGGAAGTCAGACTGGGGCGGGACTTTCACAGTGAACGGAAGGACCTCGGGGGAGTGTTGTAGAACAGAGGGACCTCTGAGTACAGGTACGCAGTGCCCTCGTGTACATAGTAGGGTACATAGTACTGCCACAGAATACAGGTGCATAGCTCCCTCGCGTACATAGTACAGGTGCATAGTTCTGTAACAGAATACAGGTACATAGTTCCCTCGCGTACATATTACAGGTGCATACTACTGTAACAGTATACAGGTACATAGTTCCCTCACGTACAGAGTACAGGTACATTGTACTGCAACAGAATACAGGTACATAGTTCCCTCGCGTACCTATTACAGGTGCATAGTACTGTAACAGAATACAGGTGCATAGTTCACTGAAGGTGGCGTCAAGGGTAGACACGGTGGTGATGCCGTGGGGAACTCTGGCCTTCATCAGTCGGGGCATTGAACGTAGAAATTGGGACTATATTGCAGCTGTCTAAGTCATCGGCGAGGCAATACCTGGAGTATTGCGGACAGTTCTCGTGACACAGTCATAGGAAAGACATCATTAAGTTGGAAAGGTTGCAAAGAAGCCTCAGAAGAAAGTTGCCGGGACTCGAGGGCCTGGGTTATCAGGAAAGGTTGAGCAGGCTAGGGGTTTATTACTTGGAGCGTAGTTAAACTGACGGCCCACCTTATAGAGGCGTGTTGGCTGCAGTGAATGCACACAGTCTTTTACCTCAGGGAAGGGGAATCAAAAACTTGAGGGCATAGGATTGTGGTGAGAGGGGATAGATTATAAAACGGTCCTGAGGGGCCATTTATTCACACAAGAGGGCGGGGGGTATTTAGAAAGGCTGCCAGAGCAGTTGAGGCAGGTACATTAACAGCACTTGGACAGGAACATGGATAGGAAAGGTTTAGAAGGATATGGGCCTAACTCAGGTAAATGGGACTAGCTCAGATGGGTGCGGCAGCGTAGGCCCAGTTTACGTGCCGTATTACGCTATGACTGCGTGGAAGTTCTTGACTCTTTCTTTCCTACTTCCCCAGTTGTGCTGAAGGGTCCGGGACCTGAAAGGATAACTCTCTTTCTCTCTCTCTCTCTCTCTCTCCCTCCCTCTGGAGATGCTTCCGAGTCCGCTGACCATTTATTTTCCCCCAGCACTGATGAGAAAATCAAGATGCTGAAGGAACTCAGCAGGCCGGGCAGCATCCGTGGAGAAAAGCAGGCGGTCAACGTTTCGGGTCGGGACCCTTCTTCAGGACTGAAGACAGGAAATTGGGAAGCCCAATTTTTATCGGAGGGAAAAGCAGAGCAGTAATATTTGGACAACAGAGGGGAGGCGGGGTGGGCGCTAGGTGGCGATAGGTAGATGCAGGTCGGAGATAGTGATAAGGAGGTATGGGGGCAGAAAGGGAGAGCAGATCCACGGGGGGGGGGGGTGATGGGTCAAAGGGAAGGAGAGAGGTTTGGAAAGGGAAGGAGCATGTTGTGGGGATTACCTACAGCGGGAGAATTCAATGTTCATGCCGTTAGGCTGCTGTTGTTGGGAAGGTCTCAAAGGGCGAGGACTCTAGACACAAGTCTTTGGAGTTAAAAATGATTTTTTTCACGAGGACGAACACTTACGCACACACACACACACTGACCCTCACCGGGGGACGGGTCCCATACACACTGACCCTCACCGGGGGACGGGTCCCCCACACACACTGACCCTCACCGGGGGACGGGTCCCACACACACACACACACACACACACACACACACTGACCCTCACCGGGGGACTGGTCCCACACACACACACACTGACCCTCACCGGGGGACGGGTCACACACACACACACACACTGACCCTCACCGGGAGATGGGTCCCACACACACACACACACACACACACACACACACACACACTGACCCTCACCGGGGGACGGGTCCCCCCCCCACACACACACACACACTGACCCTCACCGGGGGATGGGTCCCACACACACACACACACTGACCCTCACCGGGGGACGGGTCACACACACACTGACCCTCACTGGGGGACGGGTCCCACACACACACACTGATCCTCACTGGGGGACAGGTCCCACAAACACACACACTGACCCTCACTGGGGGACGGGACACACACACACTGACCCTCACTGGGGGACGGGTCCCACACACACACACTGACCCTCACTGGGGAACGGGTCCCACACACACACACACACTGACCCTCACCGGGGGACGGGTCACACACACACACACACACTGACCTTCACCGGGGGATGGGTCCCACACACACACACACTGACCCTCACCGGGGGATGGGTCCCACACACACACACACTGACCCTCACTGGGGGACGGGTCCCACACACACACACACACTGACCCTCACCGGGGGACGGGTCCCACACACAAACACACACACTGACCCTCACTGGGGGACGGATCCCACACACACACACACACTGACCCTCACCGGGGGACGGGTCCCACACACACACACACACACTGGGGGAAGGAGAGGAAAGGAAAAGGAGAGAGAAAAAATGGCGAGGAGGAAAAAGAAGAGATAGGCGAGGGTCCAGCATTCCCTGATTTTGTTTCGGATTTCCAGAGTCTGCCGTTCTTTTAAGCATTTGTCAGATCTGCATTAGAAAGGAGAACGTGGATTCAGGCGGCCCACAATATTGTGCCGATCTTGACATCGATTTATACTAAATGTCCTCCTCCTGTGTATCACCCATAATCCCTCCATTACCTTCAAATTCATGTGTCCATCTAAAAGCCTCTTAAATTTCATAAAACAGTCCCCTTTCACGACTACCCCGGTGTAACCCACTACAGGGACCTACCACCCCTTGCTTAAAAAAAAAACTTGCCCCTCACATCGCCTTTCTGACCTTAAAAACATGACCTTTGTTATTTGACATTTCGACCCAGTGGGAAAAAACATACCGGCTGTCTACTCTATCTACGCCTCTTATAATCTCATGAACCTCCATCAGGTCTCCTTTCAGCCTCCGCTGCTCCACAGAAAACAGCCCAACTTTGTCTAACCTCTCCTTGTATCTCATGCCCTCTAATCCAGGCAGGGTCCTGGTGAAAATCTTCTGCACCCTCCCCAAAGTGTCCACATCCTTCCGATAATGGGGCGACCAGAAATGAATGCAATACTCCAGATTCTGACTGTCTACCCTGTCTATGCCTCTCACAATTATGGGACAAAAAATCCTCTAACAGGTCTCCCCTCAGCCTCCGACGCACTTGGGAGAACAACCCAAGTTTGTCCAAACTCTCCTTATAGCTCATGCCCTTTCATCCAGGCAGGGTCCCGGTGAAACTCTCCTGCACCCTCTCCAAAGCCCCCCGCACAATTCCTGCAACGGAGGCGACCAGAACTGATTGCAATACTCCAGCTGCGGCCTGACCAGAGTTTAATAAAACTGCAACGTGACTTCCCGACTCTTCAACTCCGTGCATCGACTGATAAAGGCAAGCGTACTGTGCGCCTTCTTTGCCGCCCTGTCGACCTGTGCGGCCCCTTTCAGGGGATCAGTGGACTTGGACCCCGAGGTCCCTCTGTACAACAACACTGTTAAGGGTCCTGCCATGAACGGTGGTACTGTCCCTTTACGTCTGACCTCCCAAAGTGCAACGTCTCACACTCGCCCAGATTGAACTCCATGTTCCATTTCTCTGGCCGTCTGGTGGTTGACATCTACACCCCGGAGGGAAAATTGACTATCTGCACTCTCTATGCCTCCTCTCACCTTCATGTCACGCCCTCTCGTATTTGACACTTTTCCGCTGGGAAATATTTCTGACTACCTGTACTATACAAGCCTCTCATAATCTTACAAACCTCTAGCAGGTCTCCCCTCCGCCTCCGCAGCTCCAGAGAAAACAACACAGGTCTATCCAAACTCTCCTTAGAGCTCATGCAATCTAATCCAGGCAGCGTCCTGGTGAACCTCTTCTGATCCCTCTTCAAAGCCCCCCGCACCCTTCCTGCAATGGGTCGGCCGTAAATGCGCGCATTTGGGACTTGGGGACTCAGAAAGGACCAGAGAAGGAATGATTGGATGAGAGGGATTCCAGAAGGGAAAGAAATCAATATTGACCGTCATCAGGACGCCTTGGGATTGGGATTGGTATTGGTTTATTGTACCGAATGTACGGTCAAAAACTTGTATGACAAACCGATCGTACTGGTCAATTCATTACATGTGCAGATACATTGAGTTAGTGCAGAGTGCATTGATGTACTACAGGTAAAAACAATAACAGTGCAGAGTAAAGTGTCCCAGCTACAGAGAAAGTGCAGTGCAATAAGGTGCAAGGTCACAACAAGGTAGATCGTGAGGTCAGAGTCCATCTCATCGTATAAGGGAACCATTCAATAGTCTTATCACAGTGGGGTAGAAGCTGTCCTTGAGCCTGGTGGGACGTGCCCTCAGGCTCCTGTATCTTCTACCCGATGGAAGAGGGGAGGAGAGAATGACCCGGGTGGGTGGGGTCTTTGATGATGCCGGCTGCTTCACTAAAGCAACGAGAGGTAAAGACGGAGTCCAAGAAGGGGAGGCTGGTGTCCGTGATGCGCTGGGCTGTGTCCACAACTCTCTGCAGTTTCTTGCGGTCCCGGGCAGAGCAGTTGCCGTACCAAGCCGTGATACATTCGGATAGGATGCTTTCTATGGTGCATCGTTAAAATTTGGTGACAGTCAAAGAGGACAAACCAAATTTCTTTAGCCCTCTGAGGAAGTAGAGGCGCTTTCTTGACCGTGGCTTCTGCGTGATTTGACCAGGGCAGGCTGTTGGTGATGTTCACTCCCGGGAGAGCGTCCCTGTGCAATTCCCCCACGCGGCGTATGGAGGGTGCTCTAGTGCCACCAACCAGTAGTCACAAGCCACACGGGGCAAACGGTAGTCCGATGGCAAGGAAGGGACTTTCGCTCCTCGGATTAAGACAACGAGGATACTTTATATGTGCCAGATGAGGAGGAAAACAAGAATCGGGGACTGGAAATGAGATATCTTTATTAGTCGCGTGTACATCGGAACACACAGTGAAATGCATCTTTTGCGTAGAGTGCTCTGGGGGGTAGCCCGCAAGTGTCTCTACGCTTCGGGCGCCGACATAGCACAGCTTCCTAACCCGTACGTCTTTGGATTGTGGGAGGAAACCGGAGCACCCGGAGGAAACCCACGCAGACACGGGGAGAACGTACAAACTCCTTACAGACAGCAGACGGAATTGAACTCGGGTCGCTGGCGCTGTAACGTGTTACGCTAACCGCTACACTGGGAACGAAGATCAGTGAGGACGAGAGCTGGAAGGGAAGGTCAGGCGAGCCGGAGACTTGTGTCTGCAAAATATCGATGTGAGAGATAATGGAATTTGATGATATATTAAGGCGGGAAGGGTAGACTAGATGCCTCCATGCCTCCATGACATTTCAACCATGGGGAAAGATTCTGACTGTCTATCCCATCTATGCCTCTCATAGTTTTACATAGTTAGATCAGGTCTATGCTTCAGGTAAAGAGGTATTGGTATTGGTTTATTATTGTCACTTGTACCGAGGTCCAGTGAAAAACTTGTCTTGCAAACCTTTCGTACAGATCCATTCATTACACAGTGCAGTTACATTGGGTTAGTACAGAGTGCATTGAGGTAGTACAGAGTGCACTGAGGTAGTACAGAGTGCATTGAGGTAGTACAGGGTGCATTGAGGTATTAAAGAGTTCATTGAGGTAGGACAGAGTGCATTGAGGTAGGACAAAGTGCATTGAGGTAGTACAGAGTGCATTCAAGTAGTACAGAGTACATTGAGATAATACAGAGTGCATTGAGGTAGTAAAGAGTGCATTGAGAAAGTACAGGGTGCATTGAGGTAGTATAGAGTGCATTGAGGTAATACAGAGTGCATTGAGGTAGTACAGGGTAAAAACAATAACAGAATACAGAGTAAAGTGTCACAGCTACAGGGAAGTGCAGTGCCGGCAGACAATAAGGTACAAGGTCGCAATAACGTAGATCGTGAGGTCAAGGGTCCATCTCATCGCATAAGGGAACCGTTCAGTACTCTTATCACCGTGGGGTAGAAGCTGTCCTTGAGCCTGGTGGTACGTGCCCTCAAGGCTCCTGTATCTTCTGCCTGATTGAAGAGGAGAGAAGAGAGAATGACCTGGGTGGCTGGGGTCTTTGATTATGCAAGATGTGACCTGTTCAGAATGGAACAAACTGGCGTACTGGATGGAAGACTTGTGATGGAATGGGCAGTGTTTACCGCTCTCTGCCGGTTCTGTCGGTCCCGAGCAGAGCGGTTGCCAATCCCAGGCTGAGATGAAACCCGTCAGTTCGAGGCTATCGCTCGGGAATAGGCCTAATCTTCTCATACACCCTGACGAAATACTTTCGCTGATGTGCCGTCTTGACCACCGCATCAGTGTGAGGGACCAGGACAGTTTGCTGGTATTGACCAGAAGGAATTAAACTTAGAACATTACAGCACAGGACAGGCCCTTCGGCCTATAATGTTGTGCCGAAATTTTATCCTGCTCTATGATCGATCTAAACCTTGCCTCCCACATAGCCCTCCATTTCATTATCATACATGTGTCTAACCTTTCCCTCCTGTCTCTATCTAACCCTTCCCTCTGGCTCTGAGATCTATCTAACGCTTCCTTCCTGCTCTGAGATCTATCTGACCCTTCCCTCCTGCTCTGAGATCTATCTAACCCTTCCCTCCCACTCTGAGATCCATCTAAACCTTCTCTCCTGCTCTGAGATGTATCTAACCCTTCCCTCCTTCTCTGAGATCCATCTAATCCTTCCCTCCTGCTCTGAGATCCATCTAACCCTTCCCTCCCGCTCTGAGATCCATCTAACCCTTGCCTCCTGCTCTGAGATCTATCTAACCCTTCCCTTTCACATAACCCCCCATTTATCTGACATTCATGTGTCTATCTAAGAGTCTCCTAAATGTCCCTAATGTATCTGCCCTCACAACCTCTGCCGGCAGTGCGTTCGATGCACCCACCACTCTCCATGTAAAGAATTTACCCCTGACATCCCCAATCAGCTTAAAATTATGTCCCCGTGTGGTTGAAGGGTAGTAGGCCGCCATTTCTGGGACCTCTTGCGGCCGCCGTTTTGACAACTGGCTTGTCAGCTGGCTCTTGCTCAGGGATGGCTTGATCAGAGCGATTGGAAGTGGACGCAGTGAGGTCCCTGCCGATGATCTGCTGAAGCTGAGATTCTTTCCAAGTAAGGAGCTGTTCCTTCGGTTATGTCGATATCGAGTGATTCATGGTGATCTGACTTGCAGAGTCGTTCTTTCGTGAAGTTATGTTTCCTAAGATTTCTTATGGGAATATGGTACCCATTGATAGTACGCACATCTTGTGTGTGCAGGGAACTCTGAAAGGATTATAGAGTCCATCCCATTGTTATGAAGTTGATGGGTGTCTGCAGGCAGCACATCAAGCAGGTAAGTAGCCCACATCTTGGCAGAAATCACAATGTGCTCATTTTCTGGCAGTCCTCTGTACCAGCTGTATCTCAACCATGAATAAAACTCGAAATACTGTCTGACCGACTGAGTTCAGTGACAATTGTTCACATTTCAGGTTGACGATCTTTCACGAGAAACTGGAAATAGAGCACGTTTTAAGTTGCAAGATGTATGGGGAGGAGAAGCGGACAGAACGAAAGGAGATGTCTGTGCAGTTCGCTTCATTTCAACCACCAAGGCAAACAATTCTTGTCGACAACTCATGCGCATGTACAATGAAGCACACCGTTGCCTTTAGAAATCTTGGAAAGCAGAATATCAGCATCCCAAAACAAATCTGCAGCATGAGAAATCCTGAAGGAGCAATCCATTCAGCTGAATGGGTCACGATCTGCTGTGGCGTTCTGCCATGCTGAGGGAACAGCCAAAGAACTGTTAAGCAGGCTTGCAATAAGGAGAAGGAATCGGAGAAGGGTTGCCCATCCTAGGCAGCCCCTTGTGGAAGGAACATCCTGTGACCTGGAGTAACCTGAGTCCTGTGTTTGGCTGACCTGCTAACGCGGTTAGAACTGGCCTGTCTCAGGGGGATCAAAGAACGTGACATGTCAGGTGAAAGGGCAATACCGTAGCCTTGGGCCAGATTCAATGAGTGAGCCTCAGCCAACGAAATCAAACACACAACAGTTCGATCTGTTGAGAAGGACGACGAGACTGTGGAGGGTTTCGGTGTGCAGACGTGGTCGGGGCATGGAACGCGCTGCCTGGAGGCGGTGGTGGAGGCAGGTACATTGGTCGAATTCAAGGGATTGCTAGATAAGCAGACGGACGGATCTAAAATCGAGGGATATGTGGGAGGAAGGGGTTAGATAGTCTTAGGCGAGGTTTAAAGGTCCGGTACAACACTGTGGGCCTAAGGGCCTGTATTGTGCTGGACTGTTCCATAAAACTCTGGAGACCATCCATCGCGGAAGTGGATGACCCCGCGTCGGAAACGTGGAGATTGCGTCGGGATCAACAGGAACTTGAACCCCTATTCCCAGATATAATCTTCTCTGTACTTTGACTGTTCAGGGAAGGTTAGCGAAACCTCGTGGGTGTGCGCACGGATATTTAGTGCCGTATGACTTGCATGTTTGTTGTCAACTGAACCAGTAAAGGTATCTGTCAGTTAATGCAGATTCTCTCTGTGCCTGATGAATTATCGTCGTGAATGCTTTTCTTGTGAATGCTGCTTGTCTGATGCTCCGTGCCTGTGATGCTGCTGCAAGGAAGTTTTTCATTGCACCTGTGCACACATTGACTTGTGCATCTGACAGCAAACTCGGCTTCGACACAGCATTCACAAGAGAAAAGAAACATTTTACACAATTTATACATATAGTACAAATTAACAAAAATATCAAACTGCATTTCAGTGCAAAATGGTCATAATGTCGTTATGCATGCGTGTACTTGTGCATGTGACATTAAACTCGACTTTGAATTTGACTTTGACCTTGATATTAAGAGAATAAACATCAGAAGAAAGAAAAACATGAAGGGAAATAAGAAATAAATGGGTTAAATGCACAACAAATGAAGATTTCAGACAACCAAACACGTGGGCGAACACACGATACACTGGAAGGAACTCAGCGGGTCGGGCAGTATCTGGTCTGGTCGATGTGTCTGGTCGAGACCCTTCATCTGGATTGAAAGATCGACGGGGCTGAGGTAGCCAGTGTTAAAAGGTGGAGTGAGGGGGGGGGAGCAAGAGCTGGCAAGCGATGGTTGGATCCAGGTGAGGAGGGGCGAGGGACGGATGAGTGAGGGGAGAGTGGTGAAGGCGCCAAAAGCTGGGTTGTAGGTGAGGCTGAAGGCCTGGTTAACTGAGAAAGGGCTGCCGGCGATGGAGGCTGATAGGAGAGGAAGGCGGAGTACGGAATCAAGGGAGAAGGGTTGGGAAATGCAGATGCGAGTAGTTCGTCTAGGAGTAGGATTCTCGTTTAGTGACTTGCTTGGTATTGGTTTTGATATTGGTTTATTATTGTCACTTGTACTGAGGTTCAGTGAAAAACTTGTCTTGCATACCGATCGTACAGGTCAATTCATTACACCTTGCAGTTACATTGGGTTAGTCAGAGTGCACTGAGGTAGTGCAGGGTGCACTGAGGTAGTACAGGGTGCACTGAGGTAGTACAGGGTGCATTGATGTAGTACAGGTAAAAACAATAACAGTACAGAGTAAAGTGTCACAGCTACAGAGAAAGTGCAGTGCAATCAGGTGCAAGGTCACAACAAGGTAGATCGTGAGGTCAGAGTCCATCTCATTGCAGAAGGGAACTGTTCAATAGTCTTATCACAGTGGGGTAGAAGCTGTCCTTGAGCCTGGTGGGACGTTCCCTCAGGCTCCTGTATCTTCTACCTGATGGAAGAGGAGGGAAGAGAGAATGACCCGGTAGGTGGGGTCTTTGATGATGCCGGCTGCTTCACCAAGACAGCGAGAGGTCCAAGGAGGGGAGGCTGGTGTCCGTGATGCGCTGGGCTGTGTCCACAACCGGGTTCAAATCCAAGGCCAGCCCTGTTTCATCAGTCAGGGCATTGGTTATAGGAGTTGGGACATTATTTTGCATTACAAGTCGTTGGTGAGGCCGCACTTGGAGTAGAGCGTCTGGAGTTTGGTCACCCTGTTGTAGGAAAGACGTAGTTAAACTGGAAAGCGTGCAGGGACAATTAATGAGAACTTTGCCAGGACTTCGAGGGCCTGAGTTACAGGGAGAGGTTGGCCAGGCGAGGTCTTTATTCCTTGGAACGTAGGGGAATGTGGGTGGGCGGCCTTATAGAAATATTTAAAATTCTGAGAGGCACAGATTAAGGTGGACGGTAACGGTCTTTTGCCCAGGGTCGAGGAGTCCAAACCTCGGGGGCAGAGGTTTAGAGTGAGAGCGGAAAGATTTATTACGGATCTGAGTGGCAACTTTTTCACCCAGAGGGTGGTCCGTACATGGAACGTGCTGCCAGAGGAAGTGGTTGAGACAGGTACAGTCGTATCGTTGAAGGAGTACTTGGCTGGGTCCATGGAGGGGCGGGGCTTGAAGGGATATGGGCCGCACGCAGGAAATTGGGACGAGATGGGTGGGCACCGTGGTCGGCATGGGACTTGTTGGGCCGAAGGGCCTGTATGGGTGCTCCATGACTCTGTGTCTCTCGGAGGGCATCACGAGGGTGAACACTGCTGTGCGTGATCCACGCGTCCTGCAGATGTCGCTGCGGCGCCAAACACCAGGCAATGGCTGACCCACGATTTCGAAACTGGGTCGTTCCATTTGTCCCCAATACCACTGGGTTTATCCTCTTCTGCACGTTGTCACCTTATCCTCGCAGCGGCACCGACCGACGTCCCCATCCAAAGATCACCTGTCTTCATTGATTCACAGGTTCACAACGATATACAGCGAAACCTCAAGAAGGCGGCACCTTGAGAGTTCTGACCCGTTGCCTCGCTGGTATGGAGGATCCAACACGCATGATCACGATAGGCTGCGGAGGGTTGTAGACTCAGCCAGCTCCATCATGGGAACAACTTTCCCCGCCGTCGTGGACATCTTCAAGAGGTGGTGCCTCAAGAGGGCGGCATCCGTCACTGAGGACCCTCACCACCAGGGACACGTCCTCTTCTCGTAACTACCATCGGGGAGGAGGTACAGGAGCCTGAAGACCCACACACAACGATTCTGGAACAGCTTCTTCCCCTCCGCGTTTGTCGGCTCTTGGACTGCATTCATTGGAGTACAGAAGAATGAGAGGGGACCTCATAGAAACATTTCATGTGTTGAAAGGACTGGACAGAGTAGATGTGGCTAAGTTGTTTCCCTTGGTGGGTGAGTCCAGGACAAGAGGGCAGACTTTTAGAATTGGAGGGTACCCATTTAGAACAGAGAAGAGGAGAAATTTCTTTAGCCAGAGGGTCGTGGATTTATGGAATTTGTTGCCACGTACAACTGTGGAGGCCCGATCATTGGGGGTGTTTAAGGCGGAGATTGATAGGTATCTAATTAGTCAGGGTATCAAGGGATATGGGGAAAAGGCCGGGAATTGGGGCTAGATGAGAGAATAGTTCAGCTCACGGTGAGGTGGCGGAGCAGACTAGATGGGCCAAATGGCCTACTTCTGCTGCTTTTGTCTTGAGATCTTGTGATCTTGTAATCTCCGCCATCAGATCTCTGAACTGTCCATGAACCCACGAACACTATTTTTTTGGTAATTTACAGAGTTTATTTCATTGTACTGCCGTTGCAAGACAACAAATTTCACGTCAATGAACACGACCTCGTTATTCCTCTTCTGACTATTTCTTTATCTGTGTAACCGTAATTTTTACCAGAGGGAGGGAGACGGGAGAGGAGAGAGGGGGAGAGGTGGGGGTGGGAGGGGAGAAAGTGGGGAGATTGGAGGTGAGAGGGGGAGAAGTGGGTAGAAGGTAGGTGATGGAGGGCAGAGGTGGGGGAGAGGAGAGGTGAGGGTGGAGAGGTGGAGAGAGGGGAGGTGAGAGAGGGGTAGAGCTGGGGAGAGGGAAGGTGAGATAGGGGCATAAGTGGGGAGAGGGGAGGTGAGAGAGGTGGAGAGAGGGGAGGTGAGAGAGGGGTAGAGCTGGGGGAGAGAGAAGGTGAGATAGGGGCATAAGTGGGGAGAGGTGAGGGTGGAGAGGTGGAGAGAGGGGAGGTGAGAGAGGGGTAGAGCTAGGGGAGAGGGAAGGTGAGATAGGGGCATAAGTGGGGAGAGGGGAGGTGAGACAGGTGGAGAGAGGGAAGGTGAGAGAGGGGTAGAGGTGGGGAGAGAGAAGGTGAGATAGGGGCATGTGGGGAGAGGGGAGATGAGAGAGGTGGAGAGAGGGGAGGTGAGAGAGGGGTAGAGGTGGGGAGAGAGAAGATAGGGGCATAAGTGGGGAGAGGGGAGGTGAGAGAGTTGGAGAGAGGGGAGGTGAGAGAGGGGGAGGTGATGGGGAGGGGAGGGTGGGGGAGAAGGTCGGTGAGAAAGGCGGGAGAGATGTGGAGAAGGGGAGGTGGGAGAGGAGGAGAACGGGGAAAGGGAAACGAGAGAGGGGAGAGGTGGGGGCAAGAGGTGAGAGAGGGAAGATGGATGGGAGGGGAGGTGAGAGAGGGGGAGAAAAGAGGAGGAGAGGGCTGAGAGAGGGGGAGAGTGAAGGGGGCAGAGAGAGGGGGAGAACCAAAGTGAAGACGACATGAACACAAGAGACGCATCCAGTTCCAACTCGGGTACATCTCCCCCCACCATCGAGGACGTCGCAGGAGGCCGACAAATTTCTACAGATGTACAGTGGAGAGCATTATGGCAAGTTGCATCACCGCCTGGTGCGGAGGCTCCCACACGCAGGATCGCAAGAGGCCACAGAGTGGTGTAGACTCAGCCAGCTCCATCACGGGCACAACCTTCCCAACCATCGGGGACATCTTCAAGAGGCGGTGGCTCAAGAAGGCGGCGTCCGTCACTGAGGACCCTCACCACCCAGGGCACACCCCCTTCACGTTACTACCATCGGGGAGGAGGTACAGGAGCCTGAAGACCCACACTCGGCGATTCAGGAACAGCTTCTTCCCCTCCGCCATCAGACTTCTCAACGGTTCATGAAGCCATGAACACCACCTCGTTATTCCTCTTCTGCGCTATTTATTTACCAATTGTGCCCGTTCTACCTAGAACATAGAACATCGAACACGACAGCGCAGTACAGGTCCTTCGTCCCACAATGTTGAGCCGACATTTTATCCTGTTCTAAGATCTATCTAACCATTCCCTCCTGCTCTGACATCCATCTAACCCTTCCCTCCTGCTCTGACATCCATCTAACCCTTCCCTCCTGCTCTGACATCCATCTAACCCTTCCCTCCTGCTCTGAGATCTATATAACCCTTCCCTCTTGCTCTGAAACCCATCTAACCCTTCCCTCCTGCTCTGTGATCCATCTAACACTTCCCTCCTGCTCTGTGATCTATATAACCCTTCCCTCCTGCTCTATCAGTCTAACCCTTCCCTCCTGCTCTGAGATCTATCTAACCCTTCCCTCTTGCTCTGAAATCCATCTAACACTTCCCTCCTGCTTTGAGATCTATCTAACCCTTCCCTCCTGCTCTGAGATCTATATAACCCTTCCCTCCTGCTCTATCAGTCTAACCCTTCCCTCCTGCTCTGAGATCTATCTAACCCTTCCCTCCTGCTCTGAGATCTATATAACCCTTCCCTCCTGCTCTATCAGTCTAACCCTTCCCTCCTGCTTTGAGATCTATCTAACCCTTCCCTCCTGCTCTGAGATCTATATAACCCTTCCCTCCTGCTCTGAGATCTGTCTAACCCTTCCCTCCTGCTCTGAGATCTATCTAACCCTTCCCTCCTGCTCTGAAATCAGTCTAACCCTTCCCTCCTGCTCTGACCTTTCTAACCCTTCTATCCTGCTCTGAGATCTATCTAACCCTTCCCTCCTGCTCTGAGACCCATCTAACCCTTCCCTCCTGCTCTGAGATCTATCTAACCCTTCCCTCCTGCTCTAAGATCTATCTAACCCTTCCCTCCTGCTCTGAGATCTATCTAACCCTTCCCTCGTGCTGTAAGATAGACCTAACCTTTCCCTCCCACATGTCCCCGCCCCCCCCCCCATTTCCCTATCATTCATGTGTCTCTCTCAGAGTCTCTGAAATGTCAACCCTGGATCAGTCTCCCAGAATCCTGGCCTCGCACCCTCTGGGAGGCAGCGCGGCTTCTTCCCGATTGGCCTCCACGCATGAGGTGACGTCGCCCAAGTTCCTGCCCGTCAGAGACCAATAGCTGGGCGAGGGGTGGCTGTCCATCAGAGTGGGGGGGGGGGGGGGCGTGGTGTCTGTACCTCACTCCCTTCGCCTTTTACTCTCAAGCGCTCCGCTCATTCGTGAGGGCAACCCGAGTGAGAAATGTTGCTGTTGCTTGAGTTGATTTTCTGGGTTCAACGTAAGGATCGTCCTCCCTTAATAATTCA